>NW_027437333.1:0-22567 GCF_033239565.1 Halichoeres trimaculatus
TGAATCTGATCGACGAGCAGGTACAAAAGGTCATACATGAGCTAAGAAAGGACAAGGTCCTGTATGAGAAGGAGGAGACACTGAGACTGAAGGAGGAGGTGAATCTGATTGACCAGCAGGTACAAAAGGTCATACATGAGCTAAGAAAGGACAAGGTCCTGTATGAGGAGGAGGAGACACTGAGACTGAAGGAGGAGGAGGAGGAGGTGAAGGAGACACTGAGACTGAAAGAGGAGGAGAAGGAAAGAGGGAGACTGAGACTAAAGGAGGAGAAGGAAAAAAGACAAAGACAGGAGAGACTGAGAAAAGAAAAGGAAGAGAAGAGACTGAGACTAAAGGAGGAGAGAATAGGACAGGAGGAGGAGAAGGAGGGCATGAGACTGCAAAAGGTAGAGGAGACAGAGAGACTAGAGCTGAAACTGGATGGAGAGGAGGAGGGACTGAGACTAAAAGTGGAAGAGGAAAGACTGAGACTGAAGGAGGAGGAGAGACTTAAACTGGATGAGGAGGAGGAGGGACTGAGATTAAAGGAGGCGAAGAGGAGACTGAAACTGATGAAGGAGGAGAGACTGAAACTGGAGGAGGAGGAGGAGGGACTGAGACTAAAAGTGGAAGAGGAAAGACTGAGGCTGAAGGAGGAGGAGAGACTTAAACTGGATGAGGAGGAGGAGGGACTGAGATTAAAGGAGGCAAAGAGGAGACTGAAACTGATGAAGGAGGAGAGACTGAAACTGGAGGAGGAGGAGGAAGGACTGAGATTAAAGGAGGCAAAGAGGAGACTGAAACTGTTGAAGGAAGAGAGACTGAAACTGGAGGAGGAGGAGGAGGAGGAGAGCCAGAGACTTAAGGAGGCAAAGAAGAGAATAAGAATGAAGGAGGAGGTGAGAGTGAAACTGGAGGAGGAGGACCTGAGACTGAAGGAGAAGGAGCGACTGAGACTGAAGGAGGAGGAGAGACTGAGACTGGGGGAGAAGGAGAGACTGAAGGAGGAGGAGGAGGAGAGCCTCAGATTAGAGGAGGACAAGGAGGAGAAACTCAGACTGGAGCAGGAGGAGGAGGAGATAGTCAGATTAGAGGAGGAGAAGGAGAGACTCAGATTGGAGCAGGAGGAGGAGGAGATGGTCGGATTAGAGGAGGAGGAGGAGAAGGAGAGACTCAGATTGGAGCAGGAGGAGGAGGAGATGGCCGGATTAGAGGAGGAGGAGGAGAAGGAGAGACTCAGATTGGAGCAGGAGGAGGAGGAGATGGCCGGATTAGAGGAGGAGGAGGAGAAGGAGAGACTCAGATTGGAGCAGGAGGAGGAGGAGATGGCCGGATTAGAGGAGGGGGAGGAGGAGAAGGAGAGACTCAGATTGGAGCAGGAGGAGGACGAGAGACTCAGATTAGAGGAGGAGGAGAAGCATGAGAGACTCAGACTGGAGGAGGAGAAGGAGCAGGAGGAGAGACTCAGATTAGAGGAGGAGGAAAGAGACAAACAGGTAAGTATGGAGAGAAGGAGAAGAAGGAAAGAAAGGAGACTGAGACAGGAGGAGGAGGAGGAGAGACTCAGACTGGAGCAGGAGGAGGACGAGAGACTCAGATTAGAGGAGGAGGAGAGACTCAGATTAGAGGAGGACGAGAGACTCAGATTAGAGGAGGACGAGAGACTCAGACTGGAGCAGGAGGAAAGAGACAGACAGGTTAGTATGGAGAGAAGGAGAAGAAGGAAAGAAAGGAGACTGAGACTGGAGGAGGAGGACAGGCTCAGACTGGAGCAGGAGGAAGAGGAGAGGCTCAGACTGGAGCAGGAGGAAGAGGAGAGGCTCAGACTGGAGCAGGAGGAAGAGGAGAGGCTCAGACTGGAGCAGGAGGAAGAGGAGAGGCTCAGACTGGAGCAGGAGGAAAGAGACAAACAGGTTAGTATGGAGAGAAGGAGAAGAAGGAAAGAAAGGAGACTGAGACTGGAGGAGGAGGACAGGCTCAGACTGGAGCAGGAGGAAGAGGAGAGGCTCAGACTGGAGCAGGAGGAAGAGGAGAGGCTCAGACTGGAGCAGGAGGAAAGAGACAAACAGGTAAGTATGGAGAGAAGGAGAAGAAGGAAAGAAAGGAGACTGAGACAGGAGCATGAGAGACTCAGACTGGAGGAGGAGGAGGAGGAGAGACTTAGACTGGAGCAGGAGGAGGAGGAGAGGCTCAGACTGGAGCAGGAGGAGAGGCTCAGACTGGAGCAGGAGGAGAGGCTCAGACTGGAGCAGGAGGAGAGGCTCAGACTGGAGCAGGAGGAGGAGAGAGTCAGATTAGAGGAGGAGGAGGAGAGACTCAGACTGGAGCAGGAGGAAAGAGACAAACAGGTAAGTATGGAGAGAAGAAGAAGAAGAGAGAGGAGACTGAGACTAAAGAAGGAAGAGGAGGAGAGACAGAGACTGAAAGAGGAGGAGGAGAATGAAAAACTAAGAATGAAGGAGGAGAATGAGAGACTGAGACTGAAGGAGGAGATAGAAAAACGCAAGCAGGAGGAGGAGAAGAAACAGATGCAAGAGGACGAAGTGGACAAACTGATACGAGAGGAGGAGGAGAAACTGATTCGTGAGGAGGAGGAGACACAGATGCAAGAGGACCAAGTGGACAAACTAATACGAGAGGAGGAGGAGAGATTGATTCAGGATGAGGAGGAGACACAGATGCAAGAGGATCAAGTGGACAAATTGATACGGGAGGAGGAGGAGGAGGAGAGACTGACACAGAAGGAGGAGAGACTGACACTGAAAGAGGAGAGACTGACACTGAAAGAGGAGTTATTAAAAGAGAAGGAGGAGAGGAGACAGAGACAGGACAAGGAAGTCATTGAAAGACAAGAGATGATGGAGAACAGAAGGAGGAGAAGGGAGAGAAAACGGGAGGAGGAAGAGAAACTGAGACTAGAGGAGGAGGAGGATTTAGAAAGACTGTTACAGGAGGCGGAGCAGTGCTGGAGACAGGGGGAGAGACGAAAACAGGAAAAGAATAGGAAACTGAAACAGGAGCAGGAAGAGGAGAGACCACCAAACCAGAATGAGGAGAAGGAGAGACTGAGACTGAGATTGAGGGAGGAGAGAGAAAAACAAAAGCAGGAAGAGGAGAGAAAAGCTCTTATGGAGAAGACCAGGAGGCAGAGAGAAAGACAGGAGGAGGAGAAGAGACTTAGAGCAGAGGAAGAGAAGGAGAGACTGAGGCTAGAGGAAGAAGAGAAAAGAGTGAAACTTGAGAAGGAGAAGGAGAAGGAGAGACTGTTGGCACGGGTCCTGAGAGTAGATGACGAGGAGGAAGAGCCGGAGGTACAGATAATCAGACCAGATGAGGAGGAAAAGGAGAAAAGACTGAGACTTGAGAAGAAGAGACTGAGGCTGGAGGAAGAGGAGAAAAGAGCCAGACTTGAGAAGGAGAGACTGAGGCTGGAGGAAGAGGAAAAAAGGGTGAGACTTGAAAAGCAGAGACAGTGGGAGGAGGCAGGGTTGCTAGTGGTCCTGAAAATACGTGACGAGGACGCAGAGACGGAGGTACAGACATTCACAACAGATGAGGAGGAAGAGGAGAAAAGAGCCAGACTTGAGAGGGAGAGACTGAGGCTGGAGGAAGAGGAAAAAAGGGTGAGACTTGAAAAGCAGAGACAGTGGGAGGAGGCAGGGTGGCTAGTGGTCCTGAAACTAGGTGACGGGGACGAAGAGACCGAGGAGGAACCAAGCCCATATGAGGAGGAAGAGGAGAAATGGAAAGATGCGGTGTGGGCGGACAAGCGGGAGATGACGGAGAGCAGGTGGATAAGGGAAAGAAGAAGGAGGGTGCTGCGGGAGCAGGAGGAGAAACGTAGAGGACAGGCACACTCTGGGGAACAGGAGGAAGAGAAAAGTCATCAACCTCTTCAAAATGAGAGCCAGTTTTCAAAACTGAAACTGCGCCTCCTGGAGCTCCAGAGGGACCGGGTCCTCAAGAACATCACCAGGAGTGAGAAGAAGGAGGCCAAGATCCAGGCCAGGGGTAAGAAAGCAACTTTCAAACCTTGTTTTTAAATTTCTCTTTTAAAAAAAAGATTTGATTTGATCAAAAATCTGTCAAATAAGAGACAATCTCTCAGCTTCACTCAAAAGTCACCTTGAATATTTGGTTTCTTTCAGAGGATCCTGATCCTGCCGACAAGGAGATGCGCTTACGGAAGCAACAGTCCAAGAGGATGAAGCTGCAGAAGAAGCAGAGAAACCTGGAGGAGAAGATAAGCCGCAAGACGGGGTGAGGACTCCAGGATGAACTCAGCCAAGGAGAAGAGGTAAGTGTTTGGTAAGTATTTGCATTATTTAGTACACACACACACACACACACACACACACACACATACACACACACACACACACACTTCATAAAAAAAAACTAAAAACACACAAAACATTTAAACAGTTAAACTACTTTCAAAAATCATTTAAATTAGAGAAAAATAAAAACATAAAAAACCCTAGAATAGTTATTTTAAAGTAGGTATAAAGTAGAAGAAAGTTATTTGTCCTCCGATGAGGGGGGGTGGTGGCAGGGTAAAAGTAAAAGGTTGGACAACACACACACACACACACACACACACACACACACACACACACACACACACACACATAAAATTATATTATTCTTTCAATTCAAACATTTCATTAAATGATGCTTGATTGGATAAGTTAAAGATTGTGTGTTGTCTAATAAAAGGTATTTAAATGATGTTCAAAAAAGTTCCCAAAATTAAAATAATTATCCAAAGAACAAGAAAAAAAATCAGGCAAAAAAAAAGTCAGACTCTAAATAGTTCTTTTAAAGTAGAAGAAAGTTATATGTCCTCCGATGAGGGGGGGTGGTGGCAGGGTAAAAGTAAAAGGTTGGACAACACACACAAAATTATATTACCCTTAAAATTCAAACATTTCACTAAATGATACTTGATTAGATAGTTAAAGCTTATGTGTTGTCCAATAATAGGTTTTTAGTTCATTTATTTTTTATCACTTTTTTAATCACAATTATCATCTCAATTACAAAAAAATAAATGAATAAATTAAACAAATAGTTAATTTAAAAGTCAGACTCTAAATAGTTCTTTTAAAGTAGAAGAAAGTACTTTGTCCTCCGATGAGGGGGGGTGGTGGCAGGGTAAAAGTAAAAGGTTGGACAACAAACACAAAATTTTATTACCCTTTAAATTCAAACATTTCATTAAATGATACTTGATTAGATAGTTAAAGCTTATGTGTTGTCCAATAATAGGTTTTTAGTTTATTTTTTATCACTTTTTTAATCACAATTATCATCTCAATAACAAAAAATAAATGAATTAATTAAACAAATAGTTAATTTAAAAGACAGACTCTAAATAGTTCTTTTAAAGTAGAAGAAAGTTATTTGTCCTCCGATGAGGGGGGGTGGTGGCAGGGTAAAAGTAAAAGGTTGGACATCACACACAAAATTATAGTTATTTTTCCTATAACATTTTACTTGATATCTTGATAAGATGGTTAAAGCTAATGTGTTGTCCAGTAAAAAGTGTTTAAATTACGTTTAATAGAGTAGTCTCCAAAATCACAATAATTATCCTGATAACAAGAAAAAAAAAAACAGGCAAAAAAAGTTAGACTCTGAATAGTTCTTTTAAAGTAGAAGAAAGTTATTTGTCCTCCGATGAGGGGGGGTGGTGGCAGGGTAAAAGCTAAAGATTGGATGACACACACAATTTTTTTTTCTAGGAATCATTTAAACTTTAAAAACAACTAGTTTGACAACTTCCAAACTAGTGTCTTTAATGTAGAACAAAGTACTTTGTCCTCCGATGAGGGGGGGTGGTGGCAGGGTAAAAGTTCAGAGAAAAAATCAAAGTTAATTGTTGTGTGTGTCCAACACAATTATCAGTTCAGCTAATAATCTGCTAATCTAATTTGAAATAGATGAACAGAGCTTGTTCAGGTGTCATCCAAATCAAAATTTTACAGCCAGTGTTTTTCTAAACAAATTTCATCTAGTTTAATGTAAACAGCTATTAAATCATGTGGACAATGAATAAAAAAATAGTTTGACCAGACTCAGCTCTTTTCTGAAATAGTTCTTTAAATATAGAATAAAGTTATTTGTCCTCCGATGAGGGGGGGTGGTGGCGGGCCAAAAATAAAAAACCAACAACAACAACAAAAAAACTGGAAGGAAAGCTGCAGTGTGTGCTGAGACACACACACAATCAAATAACATGTAAATAAATTAAAATACAATGTTAAGAAATGATCAATTATTCAAAGATCATAGGACACATGATCATAGGTAGTTCTAAAATAGTTCTAAATAAATGATGACTGTCATGATCTGACGAGATAAATTTCCATCTTAATAAATATGAGTCTGGAAACAAATACTTTCAAAATAGGACTTAGTGATTGGATGAGGAAAAGAGACGGTCTGAAAGCGTAGCATGGAATAAAGTTATTTGTCCTCCGATGAGGGGGGGTGGTGGCGGGCTAAAATTAGGCAAAGCAACAAAAAGCAAGAAGCATCAAACAGAAGAAGTGTGTGATTTAACACTCCAATATGATATAGTGCAGTGATCCATTCACAGCCAATTTGAAAATGACAAAGATACACAGTCAAACAACCTGAAAAGGTCAAACTTGTGAGAGCAGATGTCCCTGACACAGAGACAAAAGAACAACCTGAGCACAGGCGCTCTAAACCACAATGTAGGAAACATTGTCAGCGCCTATTTGAGGTAAGTTCTCATTTGAAGAAAATCAAATGTTGTGAGGAAAGGCCTCAAAGTACGGCATCTTGTCTCCCACTGGCTGTCACCTGCCTCAAAGGCTCCTGAGTGGATGAAAAACACAGGGATGGACCCGCAGTACAACACCATACCGCCCGCTTCAGGAAAAGCCCAAACTATCAGCACCAACAGCCGTCAGCCAGCGTGGAAAACACTACCGGAGCATCAGTGCATCAAAAAAACACTGAGCGACGACGGTTGAGCTCTTTCAAACTCATCAAGTGGGTGCAATGTCGGGTCCTGAGCTGGGACCAGAGCGGGCTTCAGTGCAGCGTTACCACAAACCACTTGAGCTTACGGCCACGACTGTTCCAGTGAATGCAAACGCTGCAGTAAATGCAGGTATGACATGCAACGTGTTGTCTGGATCGGTGTACGTGTGCTGCTGATGCTCCCTGAAAGTTTTCTTCCACAGACGCCCAAACAGCTCAAACTCAGGTGTTGTATCCATGGAAGTGTAAGCCTTCATATTTAAAGCCTGTGAACTGACAGCTACAAAGCCATTCCTCCTCTCTTTTCATTCCTCTCTGGTTTTATCTGATTGATCGTAGCTGCCTCGCCAACACTGAGGCGCTCATTTCCTGTCCATCGGCCAGGTTCACGTGTGTTACACTGCAAAGGAGCTTTTACTGCTGCTTTCTGCTTCTGTCCCAAGGTGTCCATCTACAGAGAAACAAAGGAGGGAAGTGGAGACACGAAATGAAGTGAGGTGACGTATAACAAACACCTGACAGACAAACCTGTGAAACCTGTGAGTGTACTTTCACTCCCAACAGGTGAGTGTTCTTTTGCATGGTGTGCTGTCAACAAGATATTGTGTGTCATGTGACTCCAGAGTCATGATCTCCGCAGGTGATCCAGATCTAGAGCAGCAAACAGAACCAGGGTTCAGCCCCAGAGGTCTGGGCACTGTAGATCCTGCTGCAGCAGAAGATCGGGATGCTACACCCAGTTTGAGCAGCTGGTACTCTGGGAAACAGTTCACCCTGACCCGTGTAAAGTGGCTACACGCTCTCTGTGTACTCCAGCCTCTTCAGTGCCGTGTGGAAGAGTTTTCCCAAGGCCGAGGAAAACGTTTCAAACTGAAGAAACTGACTGAGTCTGAAAACTGTGGATAAAAGCTCAGAACCAGTTCCACAAGCACACACACACTGCCCAGTTCCTCAAGCACACACACACTGCCCAGTTCCACAAGCACACACACTCTGCCCAGTTCCTCAAGCACACACACACTGCCCAGTTCCTCAAGCATACACACACTGCCCAGTTCCTCAAGCACACACACACACTACCCAGTTCTTCAAGCACACACACACTGTGCCCAGTTCCTCAAGCACACACACACACACTTCCCAGTTCCTCAAGCACACACACACACTGCCCAGTTCCTCAAGCACACACACACTGCCCAGTTCAAGCACACCCCATTTCCCCCCACACCCATGAACCTCTTTACCAATGAACCTGTGGTGCCACATCATGTTATAACGCCCCGTGCTGTAATACTGTAATACATTTTCAATTCATTTTGTAAAAAACAGCATTTTGTAATAATCTGACACATTTTGTTTTATAGTGTTTTAAATGTATGTGATAAACTTTGCTGCATTATGTAGTACATTCAGACATATTGCATCAGTCATTACAAAATGCAGGTGTTGTATTTTTTTTATATCAAGAAAATATAAGAATTAGGTGCATTATGCAACAAACCAGCCAAATAGATATCTCAAATTAAAAAAAAAAAAAAAATGTTATACCATCAGAAATATATTGTAGGTGTGGGTGCCTGGAGGGCTGAGAGGTGGGCAAGGCACCTAGCAACGGGTAAAACTGAAATGATAGGAATTTTAGGGCGCAAGGTCTTTTGGGGCCGTGGTTGTGTGGTGTAGTCAGCAGAGGGGGGGTGCTTAAGTGTGGGTGCGCAGGGCCGAGAGGTGCAGAAGTCACCCAGGGCCGAGAGGTGGTCCCGGTGGTCCCCGTGGTCCCCGTGGTCCCGGTGGTCCCCGTGGTCCAGGCGGTCCGGGGCTAAGTGTGGCTGCCTGGGGGGCTGGCTGAGAGGTACCCAAATGGCCTGCCAACACCTGATGCCCCCTGACGCTCCTGGCGCTTGGTGCCAGTCACTGGAGTTTGATTTAGATTTGACCAATGAGGCGTCATCACTAGTTTTTCTAATGAAATTATATTTGCCCCTCATGCTGCTTTCTCTAAGTCAATATCTTTTTGATGATCTGTTTTTTTTTCCTAATAAAGACATCCATTTTGGTGGTTTGTTACATAATGCACATAATTCTTACATTTTCTTCATCAAAAAGTGCAACGCCTGCATTTTGTATTTACTGATGGATGCGCGGTGTCAGAATGTATTACATAATGCAGAGGAGTTTACTATGCACTGCGCTCAAAAATTCTAGACCAAAATGCAGCGTTATTACATAGTGAATTGAAAATTAATCAGATTATTACATCATGGGGCGTTATTACATAATGTGGCAATACAAACCCCCAAAACATACTTTGCCAAAAGCCATAAAATGATCAGTATTTGCACCAGTATGGAGCTATTATTGTAACAAAATGATTAGCGTGTGTAAATGCATCCCAAATGTTTGATTACACAAAGGTGTAAACAGATTTGCAAATGTGTCAAATATCCACAAATGTCTTTGCCAATCCAGAAATGTTTAAACTGCTTTACAAATAAATGGATGGTCTTAAATGGCTGAAAAGTCTGGGTATTTTTCAAATCCCATCATTATTGTCATCATTACGACTGAGGCGGGCCTCCCGATGGACTGTCTGTGTGCACGTGATGTTTGCTACAGTCCTGCCGGGCCAGTGATCTGCAAATGAGAAAGAATCCGTCTGTGAGAGGCGGATTACTTTGCCCTGAGCTCAGGCTCCCAGGCGCAGGCTGCCAGGTATGGAGCTATCATTGTAGCACCACGCCTCAGCCACTTAGCAATCCACACTGCCTCAGTTGTATCTGATGATTTGTGTGGATTTTTAGCTCTTGTAAGACAAACAAAAAAAAAAAATTGAGACTTTTCAGCCATCTCAGACTACATTTTTATTTGTGAATCAGTTTAAACATTTGTGGATTTGTGCACACATTTGTAAATATTTGACAGATTTGTGAATCGGTCCACACATTTGTGGATCAGTTCACATATTCGTGGATGCATTGACCCACACACACATCATTTTGCCACAATAATAGCTCAATACACCAGCTCAATGTGACAATGACATGAATGAGTCTTTGTTTGTGGAGCACATCTTATGAATGTGGCAGAAGTGGTCCAGAATGAAGAGGTCAATTTGAGCTAGGCTTCAAATCAAGGTGTGCATTAGGTCTACTTTAAGAAGTAGCCTTAAATGAAGAGGTCAATTTAGGCTACGAAAAAAGTGGACTAGAATGGAGTCTATCAGACAGAGACAGACTCAGGAAAACTTGACATGTTCTGGACCGTTCAATGCAACAAAGATTAGAAACCCTTGTGCTGAGTTTGGATGCAGAGAAGGCATTTGACTGGGTCATGTGGACCTTTTAATATAAAGTAATGCCTAAATTTGGATTCCACCAGAGCCTAATGCAGTGTTTCCCAATCCTGGTCCTGGGGACCCCCTGCCCTGCATGTTTTTTATGTTCCCCACTCCAACACACCTGATTCAAATGATCAGCTCGTCATCAAGCCCTGCTGGAGCCGGATAACGAGCCATTCATTTGAATCAGGTGTGCTGGAGTGGGGTAACATCTAAAACGTGCAGGGCAGGGGGGTCCCCCAGGACCAGGATTGGGAAGCACTGCTCTAATTGATGTAATTGCTGCTTTATACAATAAACCAAGAGCTAAAATAAAGATTAACGGAGCCCTATCTGATTGAACTGTGTTCCTCACAGTTTTATCTTCCTGGAAAAGGATCACCAAAACATGTGGGTTAGGGAATGGGACTCAAATACTTGAGCCTTAGAGTCAAATAGGATTGATGGCAGATTTGGGGCTTGGCTCTCAAAAGGCTTGACCACCTGTTACACTTTTATTCAGAAAGGGATGTTTCAGAGTTTTGAGGAACTTGAAAAATCTCATGGTTTAGAAAAAGAGGACTTCCAGCGATATTGACAGGTTAGAACTTATTTGAATCAAAACTTGAAAGACAAGTGGGAAAAATCTGATTGAGAATTCCTCAGTGTGTTTCTATCTGTGTTGAAACAGGCTCACGCTAAGTACAAAGCTCATTTCTAAACTATATGATGGTACTTTGCTATCTAATCAGGGTGATACAAACTATATAGGAAATGAGTGGGAGAAGGAGGGAAACATATGCATTTCAACTGAAAGCTGGGAAAACATTTGAAGTTACGATGGATGGCCTCAACCTCCAACACATGGAGGGAATTCTGTGGGAAAAACATAGGTAGATTTTTTTGGTAACCCCAGCCCAGGGAAAACTTCAGAACAGTGGAGACACCTGCTGGAGACTCTGTGGGACAAAAGATGCAAATCACTGTCCTATTTCTTGGAGTTGTCAATGGATCAAAGCGTTTTGGGAGCAGCTGTGGAGCAATATCTTTACTGAGGACGTTCCTGTTAAGTTGGAAGCCCTGTATTTGGGAGATTTTTCTTTTGAAAACTGGACTCTGAGAGACAAAAAGCTGCTGGCTGTGCTTTTGGCAGCAAGCAAAAAGACAATCACCAGAAAGTGGTTAAAAGCCCAGGCACCTACAATGGAAAAGTGGCTTGATATTGTACAGGACATTTACAGTCTTGAGAGGTGGTCATTTTCTCTGAAGGGTCAAAGGGAATCCTTTTTCAGGACTTGGTCATTTTGGACAAACTACGTGAAACCCGTAATCTCTGTAATCTGACCAGGTTTTGTTTATTGTGAATCCACCTACCTGGTTTGGGTTTGGGTTTAGGTTGATGCAAAGGTCAAAATTTGGATGTGTCTTATTCCAGATAAGTTAAGAAACGGAGCCAGACCCCTCCTCCGCTCACCTCTTCTCCTTGTTGTTAAATCTATTAAAACTAAGGATTGGCAATGATCATTTTCATAACCACGTGTGGAATGTTTACTGCATACTGTACCCTTTCCCCAAAGGAACGTTATGTCACATGTGCCTTTCCAAACAAACAAAAACTGACCAAAAAAGAAAAGTGCTATGTTGACCCAATTTTTATTTTTTTTATTATTATTATTATAATAAGTAGTAGTAGTAGTAGCAGTAGTAGTAGTAGTAGTAGTAGTAGTAGTAGTAGAAGCCTAGTAGTAGTATTAGTTGTTGTAGTAGTAGTAGTCTTAGTTGTTGTAGTAGTAGTAGTAGTAGTAGTAGTAGTAGTAGTAGCAGTAGTAGTAGTAGTAGTATTAGTTGTTGTAGTAGTAGTAGTAGTAGTAGTAGTAGTAGTAGTGGTAGTAGTAGTAGTAGTATCATTGAAAAGTCATCAAAGCTTGGACACATGGAGTTTTTCTCAGACACCTCAGAATAAGGTGCTTCTTGTTTGTGGAGGTTCACCGCTGTTTCTGTACATTTAGCAGAGTTTGAGCTGAATGCCAAGATTTGTCCTTACTCTTTTAGGATGACTTCTCATGTTGTATAATTGGGATTCCGGGTAACAGAAATAGCACAGCCCTACTTGTTCCTTATTTCACAAATCAGATGTTTATGGGAGCCGACACTGTTTTTTGGGCCTGTGTTTTGTGCTTCTCCACAGAGAGGAAGGAAGAACGAGTTAAAATGGCCACGCTGTCCACTTTATATACAGGATGCTCCACACTCTCTTCCAGCGCTCGTTCCTCAACATGAGCAGACACTGGGTCGTAGGTTTGGTGGCAGAGTGAAAAGCCTGCAAAGAGTACGAGCAGAGACCCTGTTAGCGACACAGCGTCAAAGCTTATGTTTGCCGTTAGAAGAGCCAGTGAGCACATGTGAGTGTTCCTGTTAATGCACTCACCACCCTGCTGGGGAAGCTGCTCAACTCACCCTGATCAAAACCCAAACGTGCGCTGACAGAAGCTTTTCCTGGTTTTTACTTGGACCCTCGATAAGAAATGTTTGAACAGTCATTTTGGATGTTGCGGATGTGCCGAGTGTTCATTCTGCTGCTTAAAAAAAACCCTGTGGAGAGAGTCAGAGAACAGTGGTACAAGTTTTACTTTTTATTCATCACTTACTAACAATTTCAATGATGATTTTTAATCACAGTCATAACATGACAGTCATATGAGGAAACATATGTGTGCTTACTTGTGTAAATGTGTGTGTAGAACAGAAAATGATCAATGATTTGAATAAATACAGAAAAACGTGCAAATAAAGCCTTGATTGTTTTCTTTCTGTAAATAAAAAAGGTACAAAACTCTGGTTTGTCCTAAAACACTTTGGCTTCAACATAAACAGAGAAGAACAGCTGCAAACGATGCAAATTAGGAGTCTATATCGCATCCATATTCCATCTCTACATGAAACCTCGAGGCTGACTGTTGCAGTCCTCTAAAGTTGCCAGTAGAGTGCGGAACACAGACACACACACACACACACACACACACACACACACACACACACACACACACACACACACACACACACACACACACACACACACACACACACACACACACACACACACACACAGAGTTTGCTTACCCTCCATACATCTTCATAGTCTATGTCACAGGTCAGTAACTCTCCATCCTTCTCTGGGAAAAGCTGGTGGCCCATTTTCTGTAAAGAAAAGCAGAAATGAGGCTCATAGTTGAGAGGACAGTTTGATTTGAGTTCAGTGGTGTTTTATAGGCTCAGAAATGAATTCTACATTCAAAACTATTTACAAATGAAGATTTTATTCACTGTTGTGAAAAAAAAAACAAAACAGAATTGAACAGGAGTTTATTGATGTGCATGCAGACAGAATGGTTTTTGGATGGGTCTGCTGGTGTCCTCCCCCAGCAGGGGGTCACTGGTCTCTGGTACCACTGTTATGATGTTCACTGAGAGAAAAGTTCAGGATCCCCTGGTCTGACTAACCAGCCAGAGTCTGTGGGTGGTGTTTTATTGTGAAATAGAGCAGACAACCTGAGCCAGCAGCGCCCCTGAATCCCCGTCCTGGTCCATCTTCTCTGTTTCATTTGATGTGAGCCGCTTGAATTGATTTCTGTTCCTGACATCACTCGCTACATTTCTTACTCCAGCCCTGGAGTCCTGATCTGTAATAAAGGGGAAAAGGCTAAAAAAATAAGCTGACAAAAAAACACTAAAGACCAACAGAAAAGCTTTGAACTTGCAGGTAAACACATCAGGAGACTTAGGATGTATCAGCCTAAAGAGTTTTCATTCTCCTGTAATGCTTTTAGTTTGCTTTGGAAGGTTTGGGCAGCTAGACAGGATCTTTTTTCTTAGTACGGAAAGCTCTAGAGCAGGGATGTCAAACTGGTGGCATGGAGGGCCAAGAGGCTGCAGGTTTTCCTTCCAAACAAGAACTCCAGCAGCTGATTTGTCTGATTAGTCCCTGCTCTCTGCTTGAAGGTGAGGTAATGAGTGAAATCAGCTGGTAGAGTTGTTGGTTGGAAAGAATAGCTGCAGCCTCTTGGCCCTCCATGCCACCAGTTTGACATCCCTGCTCTAGAGTGTCCAGAATGGCACTCCTCGTGGGTTAATGCAGATAATAAGGTCAGATTAAAGTGAAAGTTTAGCTCTGTTCCACTTGTGTGTATGTGTCAGTGTAGCTTTAAACCAAGAGGGAAATGTATGAGGTAAAGATCCAGGTGGTCCAGCTGGAGGTGATTTCGAGAGTGATTGAGACACACGGGGATGTCCTCTGGGGCATGTTCCCTGGGGCATGATGGGTCCTGCACGGCTAAGAAAACATGGCAAGTGTGAGATGGCTGAGAGAAATAGACAAAATGACATAGACAAGGATGCGACAGCTTAAAAAAGGCAGCAAAGATGACTCGAAGGCGTTGTTAATCCATGAGTGATTTGACTTTGCGGCTTGTTTTTGTAGAGAAGAAAGACAATGTGTGAAGTTGTTGGTTGATTTGTACAGTGAGCTTAGTGAGAATGAACGTAACCCGCGCACCCCAGCCAGCCCGCCCGCCCGCCCGCAGGCCCCTGCCCAACCCTAGGTGGGGTCGGGGGCCTAGTCTCACGCCGCTGGCAGCTTCCCTCCAGCCCCCTCTCTCCCCCAGGGGCCTTGCTCTCCGGCGGGTCCCGGGGAACCCTAAGCGCCCCAGCCAGCCCGGCCAGCCCGGCCAGCCCGGCCACCCCGGCCCAACCCTAACCCAACCCTACGGACCCGGGTCGGGGCCAAGTCTCCCACCCCGGGCGGCCACCCCTTTAGCCCCCGCTCTCCCTCGGGGCCTTGCTCTCCGGCGGGTCCCGGAGAACCCTAAGCACCCCAGCCAGCCCGGCCACCCCGGCCCAACCCTACGGACCCGGGTCGGGGCCAAGTCTCCCACCCCTGGCAACCACCCCTTTAGCCCCCGCTCTCCCTCGGGGCCTTGCTCTCCGGCGGGTCCCGGAGAACCCACCCCAGCCCTGCTCTCCACTGGGTCCCGGGGAACCCAGACTTAAGTCCCCCTCCGCCGACTACACCAATTGGCCCGTCCCAAAAGAACAACGCGCCCCTGGTAGGAGGTGGCCATTTTTTGACAAGGCAAAACTTCAGCTACTCGTTAACACAAATATCTAATCAGCCAATCACATGGCACAAACTTTGAATGTGGACAGGTTGTTGGTGCCAGACGGGCTGGTCTGACAGGACTTCAAATACTGAGCTGAAAAACACACACACACACACACACACACACACACACACACACACACACACACACACACACACACACACACACACACACACACACACACACACACAGACTGAGCCTACAGAGCATCCTCTCACCGCTCAGGGATGAACTTCTCCGGCTCCGGCCAGTGCTCCTGGTCATAGTGAAGGAAGCCTGCTGGGAACTCCATCGTCACACCTTTAGGGACCAGTTGTCCGTTCAATGTGCGGTCGTGGTCCATCTATCTGATCTACTTGAACCCTGGAGGGTAGAGGCGCAACGCTTCACTTATGACCAGGTCTAATACTTCAGCTCCTGGACACTGGTGTAATCTGGAGACTCCTGCAGCAAAAAGAACAACGTAAACACACTGCAGTAAACAACTAAAGCATCATTTACAGCAAAGGTTCCTGGGTAATAAAGTTAATTCACAACAATCCTAAAACTTCGGCCTGAGCCCCCCACCCCAAACGATTAAAGAAATAAAGAACCTTGGTATAAAGAAGTAATAATAACATAGGCACTATAACAACACAAAATCTTATTTAGTCAACTCATAGTTGTAGGATCAGATTATGAATGGTTTGTTTACATTCATGTTTGTTTGTAACTGAGCTCATCAAGGGTGAAAGTCTTTATGAGGGTAGGACCTTGTTAGTGCGGTTAAGTGTTTCACCCGGAAGGGTCAAACAGTTTTTGACCGCTGTGCGGTGAGGCACCATGGTGATGCAGAAGGGTGAACAAACATTTGGTAAGTGTATTACACAAGTTAACCGTTTGCTTTGTCAAACAAATGGACTGATCATTGAAAAAGCAAACAAAACCTGGAGTTTCATCCATCAAAAAGCCAACAGGAGCGCCTCAGTTGTTATCCAGGTGTAGCATCTCAGTGCCTTAAAGCATTGGCTTGGCATCTTCAGAAGTTGTACAATCCAAAAATTGAAATCATGAAATTGTAAATTTTAAGATGTCAAATTTAAGAGATTAAAAGTACGATGAATATATACATTTTTAAAACCGTTAAATACAAGACCCAAAGAAAAAAAATCAAAAATCAAAAATGATTAAAAAAAAGTCACAATGGGAGACGAAAGACATCGTTACCAAAAAAAATGTAATAAATTCTGAGAAAAGTGAAGACATTTTTTAAGTCAAAGCTTTATCACAGATAATAATTAAAAAATAATAATAATTACAAATATTATAATGTGCAAAATGAAAGTTCTGGCTTTAGAAATTTTTTCAGTCAGTGCATTTTGTTCTGAATACAAAAATGTGTAAGTATGTCAGGAGTTTGCGTGCTCTGTGTGACTGTAGAAACATGAAGGGGATCTGCTGTTTGTGTGGACATAAAAGTCTCACCCACAGTTTACAGATGAACCGTATTTCTTATTAAAGATAAAGATAAAGATAAAAAATACTTTATTAATCCCAGAAGGGAAATTCATTATTATTATTATTATTAGTAGTAGTAGTAGTAGTATTATGATTAGGAGACCATACTCTTTTAAAAATGCTTGCTTATATTTTCTGAAAGTTCTGCCTTCAGCCTGTTCTGATAAATACACACTGAATCTTTAAAGCAAACCTCTGTTAATGTTTATTCACTACCATCACTTTACAGGCTCCTTCATTTTATGAGAGCAGTAAAAACGATCTGGCTAAAATTGGTGGACTTCCTTCCACTTGAGTCTAACCCTAGCTCCATATCTTCTGCCTCTCCATCTGTCTGAGGTGGAGAACTTGATAAGTGATTGCTAGGGATGGAAAAAAAAAATGCTTTAAACTAGATTAAAAACAAAACAAAGAAGTAGTGTACAGTAACAGCTCAGGCCGTAACCTTGCTCTATCACTTAGAAATGCCAGTGTTTACAACAGATTTTCAAGTATTGGCTCACTCCACGGTTAGTTAAACAACGTTAAAGATGTCAGTGACCTCACCTCACCTCATGTGTCAGCTCTCTTCTCCAAGTGTTGATAGTTTCATGTAGTCTTCTTCATCCAGCATTATTTCACAGCTAACAAGAAAAGTCGGCTCCATGCTGCCCTCCAACGGTCGGGATGGGCTTCGTTCATCCCGAGTTCAAAGAAGGAGAGCCGCTCATCCCACTTTCAGCATTTAAATTAGCGGATCAA
The DNA here is from genome assembly GCF_033239565.1 of Halichoeres trimaculatus. Lineage (NCBI taxonomy): Eukaryota > Metazoa > Chordata > Actinopteri > Labriformes > Labridae > Halichoeres > Halichoeres trimaculatus. The sequence goes on from NW_027437333.1 coordinate 17,707, forward strand.
AACTCTCAATTTCTACTCAGTGAAAATTGTGTTTGTATTTTATTTAATAATAATTATTTATAGTTTGATTCGTTTTTACATCAAGTCGTGTTTATGCTGAAAGCGCAGACGTATGTAAACCACTAGAGTGAAACTTTTGGAAAACAATCAAGTATTTGAAAAAAAAAAACAACTAAAAGGATTATTTTTCTAAACTGTCGAGCAGGCATGGGAGAGTTAATTATTTGGACTTTTATTTCCCATTTTAATATTTTTTTTTTTAATTATTTTTATTATTGTTAAAACGTCAGGGACGCACGGGTTGCGTCTGAATTTGATTGGTGCAGATAAATTCTGGAATCTGTTAATTCCATCGGGGTATAAAATCAAGCTGGGCGTTCCTTCCGCCTTTTTCACCAAGGCACTTGGGGAGGTATGTTGCAAATTTTCCTGCTAAAGCTTGGCTAGCTTAAGCACAACTCAATAAAATGCATTTTTAGTCGGAAGAGGCGTGATATTGTGTGTTTCATTAATGTAATTTTTGTATTCCTTGATAAGATCTGTGACTTTTTTGAAGGTTTGACAGAGTTTAAATCATCCGTTGAGGTGACACAGGTCTTTGATCATAATAAATCTGAAAGAGATGCTTAATGTCATTTCCGATTGTAAAACTGATGTGAATTTCAAGTTGAAAGACTGTTTTGTAGCTTGTAGCTTTGATAGTTTCAGCTGCGGACATTGTCCGCATCGTTGTGTTGAAATTTATACTTGGAAGTTGAACAAAAACAAGGTAATCCTTAAGATTTGTGTTGAAAGAGAGACGATTTAAGTCTTTAAACGGCCAAAGTTAACTCGGTTTTGGTTTATCCTTCTTTTTTTACTGCATTTATGTGAATTTATTTGGTATAAGTGACTAAACAGAACAATTTCTGCCGTACGACCTCGGTGGTCGCAAGGCCGTTGCTGTGGCAGCACAAGCTAGTTTTCCATCTGTTTTCACAGTTTTCGGCTAATATTTAAGCTAGGTCATGCTGCAGCACAGCGCTAAACAGCTAAACATTGATTGAGGAGCTCATACCTGTGTAGCGTAGAGTTATGCGCCACAGATATTACTTTACTACAATTAAATATGTCCGTCCCTGTAATATTTTCAGCCGAGGTGTCCGCAAGCGTTTTATACAACAGCTCACACACGGTGCATACTTCCAAATGCATGTCGGTTTTAAACTAGCATCGACTAGCTCTGCTTTGCTGTAACAGTACACTTTAAACTCTGAAGGTAACATGATAGATAGAGGATTTTTTTCCCCCTTTTTTTTTTAACCGAAACATTCTGTGTTTTTACTATTACTGAACCGTGTCAGCAGTAATCTGTATTTATTTGACAGATTACACTGATGGCCATGTGACAGTGCTGGCTTTTCTTGATAAGATCTGTGACTTTTTCGAAGGTTTGACAGAGTTTAAATCATCCGTTGAGGTGAAACAGGTCTTTGATCATAATAAATCTGAAAGGGGATCTTAGTTTCATTTCCGAGTGTGAAACTCAATGTGAATTTGAAGTTAAAAGACTGTTTCTTAGTTTTAAGTTGTGATAGTTTCAGCTGCGGACATTGCCCGCATCTTTTGTTTGAATGTATACTTGGAAGTTGAACAAAAACAAGGTAGTCCTTCAGATTTGTGTTGAAAGAGAGACGATTTAAGTCTTTAAACTACCAAAGTTAACTGGGTTTTGGTTTATCTTTCTTTTTTAACTGCATTTATATGAATAAATTTGGTATATGTTCTTTTTTACCGAGACATTCTGTGTTTTTACTCTTACTGAACAGAAGTGTGTCAGCAGTAATCTGTATTTATTTATTACACCGACAGTTATGTGAGAAAGCTGGTTTTTATTTTTCTAAAGTAAAATTTCTATTATTTTGTGCTGACAACTGTTGGTCTATAAACAGTCAAAATCAAACCTCCTTAAAGCCTTTCCCAGTTAGATTCACACAAATGTGCTGCCACGTCTTCGGGACTGTTTCTGTAACACTAATATAAAAAGACTTGATTCTGTTGCGTTGTTTGCAAAGAGTTTTAAATATCATGCTTTGTACTGGTGTCAACGTCAATAGAGTAGAATAGAATGAAATAGAATAGAATAGATTTTATTTATGCCGAGGGGAAATTCAGGAGTCACAGCAGCAGCAAAATGACAGATTTTGGTGTTATTATAACCCTCACTACAATTTGAACAGAGTTTGTTTGTCGGAACTTAAAACACATGGTCCTTAACATTATAGCTTCCTTATAAATGTTCAATCCAATACAAAGAATCATGTTTTAAACAGTAATAACTATAAAGAGATAAATAACACGAAGAAGTGACATAAAACAACAACTATTTGGACTTTATTTTGTAATTAAAGAAATATTCTGATCATTTTTTCATTCAGAATACTGAAGCGAGAAGCACACAAACGAATTCAAACCATGACTGAGAGGAGAGAGGAGCACAGGAGAGGAGGAGGAGAAGAGAGAGGCGGGAGAGGCTTGAGGAGAGAGATGGTAAGTATGGAGAGCCGAAGACAGGAGCAGGAGGAGGTGGAGAGAGGGGTAAGTATGACCAGGATAAGGAGGTGGGACAAGAGACAGAGCCAGGAACGAGAGGAGAGGGAGAGATGGGAGTCAGAGGAGAAACTGAGACAGGAGGAGGAAGAGAGGGAGGTAAGTATGGCCAGGATGAGGAGGAGGGAGAGGAGACAGAGACAGGAGCAAGAAAAGAGGGAGAGATGGGAGTGGGAGGAGACACTGAGACAGGAGGAGGAAGAGAGAGAGGTAAGTATGGCCAGGATGAGGAGCAGGGAGAGGAGACAGAGACAGGAGCAAGAAGAGAGGGAGAGATGGGAGTGGGAGGAGACACTGAGGCAGGAGAAGGAGAGACTGAGACTGAAGGAGGATGAGAGAAAGAAACTGATACTGGAGGAGGAGGAGGAGGAGGGAACACAAATAGAGGACATAGTGATAGAGCTGGAGGAGCTGGAGGAGCTGGAGTGGGACATGAATCTGTAGGAGGAGGAGTTAAGAAAGTTAACGCATGGCTTAGAAAAGACAAATGATGTGAATGGAAGAAACAGACTGAGACTGAAGGAGGAGGAGAGACAGATAAGTTTGCAAAGAAGAAGAGCACAAAGAGTGAAAACACCGGGACTGGTGGAGGAGGTGAATCAGCCTGAGGAGGTGTTAAGAAAGGCAATAGATGACCTAGAAAAGGCAAAGGAGCGCTTTGACAGAAACAGACTGAGATGGGAAGAGGGGGAGAAGGGGAGACTAAGACTGGAGGAGGAGAAGAAGAGGTTGAAACTGAGGAAGAAAGAAGAGAGAGAGAGACGGGCAAGTTTGGAAAGAAGGAGAACACCAAGAGCGAAAATACTGGGACTGAGGGAGGAGGTGAATCTGATCGACGAGCAGGTACAAAAGGTCATACATGAGCTAAGAAAGGACAAGGTCCTGTATGAGAAGGAGGAGACACTGAGACTGAAGGAGGAGGTGAATCTGATTGACCAGCAGGTACAAAAGGTCATACATGAGCTAAGAAAGGACAAGGTCCTGTATGAGGAGGAGGAGACACTGAGACTGAAGGAGGAGGAGGAGGAGGTGAAGGAGACACTGAGACTGAAAGAGGAGGAGAAGGAAAGAGGGAGACTGAGACTAAAGGAGGAGAAGGAAAAAAGACAAAGACAGGAGAGACTGAGAAAAGAAAAGGAAGAGAAGAGACTGAGACTAAAGGAGGAGAGAATAGGACAGGAGGAGGAGAAGGAGGGCATGAGACTGCAAAAGGTAGAGGAGACAGAGAGACTAGAGCTGAAACTGGATGGAGAGGAGGAGGGACTGAGACTAAAAGTGGAAGAGGAAAGACTGAGACTGAAGGAGGAGGAGAGACTTAAACTGGATGAGGAGGAGGAGGGACTGAGATTAAAGGAGGCGAAGAGGAGACTGAAACTGATGAAGGAGGAGAGACTGAAACTGGAGGAGGAGGAGGAGGGACTGAGACTAAAAGTGGAAGAGGAAAGACTGAGGCTGAAGGAGGAGGAGAGACTTAAACTGGATGAGGAGGAGGAGGGACTGAGATTAAAGGAGGCAAAGAGGAGACTGAAACTGATGAAGGAGGAGAGACTGAAACTGGAGGAGGAGGAGGAAGGACTGAGATTAAAGGAGGCAAAGAGGAGACTGAAACTGTTGAAGGAAGAGAGACTGAAACTGGAGGAGGAGGAGGAGGAGGAGAGCCAGAGACTTAAGGAGGCAAAGAAGAGAATAAGAATGAAGGAGGAGGTGAGAGTGAAACTGGAGGAGGAGGACCTGAGACTGAAGGAGAAGGAGCGACTGAGACTGAAGGAGGAGGAGAGACTGAGACTGGGGGAGAAGGAGAGACTGAAGGAGGAGGAGGAGGAGAGCCTCAGATTAGAGGAGGACAAGGAGGAGAAACTCAGACTGGAGCAGGAGGAGGAGGAGATAGTCAGATTAGAGGAGGAGAAGGAGAGACTCAGATTGGAGCAGGAGGAGGAGGAGATGGTCGGATTAGAGGAGGAGGAGGAGAAGGAGAGACTCAGATTGGAGCAGGAGGAGGAGGAGATGGCCGGATTAGAGGAGGAGGAGGAGAAGGAGAGACTCAGATTGGAGCAGGAGGAGGAGGAGATGGCCGGATTAGAGGAGGAGGAGGAGAAGGAGAGACTCAGATTGGAGCAGGAGGAGGAGGAGATGGCCGGATTAGAGGAGGGGGAGGAGGAGAAGGAGAGACTCAGATTGGAGCAGGAGGAGGACGAGAGACTCAGATTAGAGGAGGAGGAGAAGCATGAGAGACTCAGACTGGAGGAGGAGAAGGAGCAGGAGGAGAGACTCA
>NW_027437334.1:5000-22337 GCF_033239565.1 Halichoeres trimaculatus
ATTTTGGGTTAAATTTTGCTCCCTGGGTCTGTGTCTGTGCTGTCTCCCTAACTCATGGTTGCTCTCTTTGGGTGTAGTGGGTGCGTCCGGTTCAAGCCTTCTGATTGGCTGGAGATCTCCGGTCAGGTATATTTGGTGTTGTGTTCCTTTCTGTTTTTTTAGGGTGTTTGTAAGGTTTTCATGAACTTTAATCCCTGTCAGAGTGTTGTTTTTTTTCTTTTTTTTCTTTTTTTGTTTTGTTTTCTGTTTTTAAGTTTGATCAAGTAGGGAGGATCGGTTGATTCTCTATGGTTCTCATGTTTAGACAGCTGTCAGGGAAGAGGGATCTGTGTCCTGTTGTTGTCTTATGGGGACCTTTTGTTTTAGACTTGTGTTTCAGGGTCTTTCTGAGGGTTTTACATCTTTGTGGTTGTGTTTTTAGTGGCTGAGAGGTGTTAATGGAAGATTTATATACTGGGGGGGTGGGGGGGGGGGGGGGGGGGGGGGGGGGGGGGGGGGGGGGGGGGGGGGGGGTATTTTTATTTCCCTTAAAAAAATAAAAAATAAAGGAGACCGGATATTTTTCCTATAAGTTTGGTTGATTTGTTTTTCAACAATGAGCGGGGCTCATGCAGTATTTGCTTTAGACAGGGGGAGCTCAACAGGATAACCCTGGAGCTGGAGTGGCCTGCTGTGACTGGGTCTTGGTTCTCAGCCCACCGGTGTGGCTGCGACTCTGACTCCTGGTGTGTGGGACAGGAGGGGGAGTGTTTTGATTGGTCAAGAGTTTCATGTTTGATGTTTTGTGCGTTTTTTACTGGTTTTGTGTGTTTAAAGTGTTGTTATTTGGTAAGGTAGTTAGTCCCTCTGATAATTGCTGTTTTTCCTTTTTTGTTTTAGGTATCTTAATGTTCTAAGTTAAGAATCCTCTGCTGAGAGGAGTCTTGTCGGCCATCTTGTCGGCCATCTTGTCGGTCATTTTAATTCTGATGTCTGTCAAAAAATATTTAAAAAATATATATAAAAAAAAATTTTTTATATATATATATATATATATATATATATATATATATATATATATATATATATATATATATATATATATACATCCATATTTTTTAAAAAAATGAAGAAGAAGAAGGTGAAGAGGATCAGGCCTGGCAGAGAATGGTAGGTGGATTGGTATCCTGTTACCACTGTGCCTGCATCATTTCCTCTTATTTACCTCCTGTGAGTTGGTCTGAATTTGTGTTCTTCTTTTGAGAAAAAAATAAAATAAAATAATAATAATAATAAAATAATGAAATAAATAAAAATTAGTAATAAAAAATATATAAAAAAATATAAAAAGTAGTGATAATGTTAATAAAGATGATAAGAAGAAGAAGAAAAAAGGAAAATATGGTGTGTGTGTGTGTGTGTGTGTGTGTATGTGTGTGTGTGTGTGTGTGTGTGTGTGTGTGTGTGTGTGTGTGTGTGTGTGTGTGTGTGGGGGGGGGGGGGGTTATTTACAAGGGGTAGTAGTCCCGGGGCAATATTAGTTCCAGGACTGTTTTGAGGAGTGTACATATGCACAACTTTGTTTCCTTTTTATTTGCAAGTGGAGGGGTTTGTAAGTTGTAAGGGAGGGGAACGGAGAACTTCCGAGAGTTTTGTTTTGTTTAATTGTGTGGTCTTTATTTTTTGGAAGGGAAAGGAATTTTTTGGGGTATGTTGTTCGAGGGAATGTTGGCCAGGAGGATTGGCTTCTGGTTAAGCCGTTCTTCCCCACCTATGTAGGTGTTAAAGGCTATCCCTTATTATGTGTGTGTATGAGTGATTGGTGACTTGTCGTTCAGGCCCGTGGGGTGCCAGGATTGTAATCTTCTGATCCAGAAGAGTTCTCGTCTTCTCCTTTCCTCCGTCGTCCAGGTGGGTTCGTGTTCGATCCCTCTCAGTGTGAACGCTTGTATTCCGTGTTTCAAAAAATGTTTAACCAGGTGTGTGTCAGTTTTGATGTGTTGGGTTATGTTGTATTTGTGTGTCATCATCCTTTCTCTGAGTGTGTTCCTCGTTTCTCCGACATATTGCATGCCGCATGTTTTACATTTTATGTTGTAGATCCAATTTTTGGATTCTCTGGAGACCTGGTGTTGTAGTCGGAAGGTCTGTCTTGTTTGAGGGTTTCGGACTGTTTGTATTCGTCTGGGGTTTCCTGTTTTTTGTTGTGGTTTTGGAAGTTTGGCCCTCACTAGGAGATCTTTGAGACTCGGGTTTTTCTTGTATGCCGGGATGAGTTTGGAGTCTCTGTGTAGGCCTAGTTTTTCTATATTGTTTTGTAGATTCGTTTTTAGGATTCTTGCTGTCCGTACTGAGAATTTGGAATAGGTGGTTATGAAGGGTATGAGTTGGTTTCGCTGTGTGTTTGTGGTCTCTGTGTTAGTGGTGGATTTTTTGACATTTCGTAGGAAGCTCCTGGAGTATCCCCTTTTCCTTAGTGACTTGAAGAGGATTTGTTCTGCTGTTTGCACGTCTGTTGTGTCTGTGCAGATTCTGCGGAATCGCAGGAGTTGGGATTTTAGGATGCCTCTGAAGACATGTCTGGGGTGGAAGCTCGTTTTGTGTAGGAGCGCGTGGTTGTCTGTGGGTTTAAAGTAGACTCTAGTTTTGAGTTTGCCCGTTGTTCCAAAATCGGGGTCCTTGAATGTGGTAGTGTCGAGGAAGTTAACCGTGGTTTTGTGTAGTGTTGGGTCCAGTTTGATTGCTGCGTGGTGGCTGTTTAATGTGTCGACAAAGGAGTGGAAATCCTCCTCTGGGTGTGTCCAAACTCCCCAGATGTCGTCCAAGTACCTTAGAAATTGAGTAGGTTGTTTCGGGCATTTCTTTAGGGCCTCCTCCTCCCAGTTTGCCATGTAGATGTTTGCGTATGCCGGCGCAAATTTTTTGCCCATTGCTGTTCCTTTGGTCTGGAGGAACCACTGGTCGTTGAACAGGAAGTCGTTTCGTGTGAGGCTTATGTGTAGCAGTTTAAGGATGTCCGTATCCGGTCTGTTTATCTGTGGATGTTTTTCAAGGATGTTCCTGATGGCCTGCATGCCCAGGTTTGTCTCTATGTTTGTATAGAGGCTGTTCACATCCATGGTAAAGAGGAAGCACGGTTCTTGTAATTGGAGGGATGTGGCTTTTTGGACAAAATCATCTGTGTTTTTAACGTAGCTCGGGTGAAGGATGGATAGTGGGGTTAGGATGGAGTCGAGGTATTCCGCTACCCCGTAGCTTTCACTGCCGCAGTCGGAGACTATTGGTCTGCCCACTGGGATCCTGTGCGGTACTGTCCATTTTTCAGGTGGTTTGTGGATTTTGGGGAGGAGATAGAAGAACCGGGGTCTAGGTGTTGGTTGACCCTTCAGATAAGTGACTTGTTTTTTACTGAGGATGTGTCTGTCCTGAAGATCTGTTAGTATTTCCCTAATCTGAACAGCTGTGTCCTCATACAGGGGTGTTTCCAGTTTTTGGTAGTAATTTGTATCTGATAACTGTCTCATTGCTTCCTGGACGTAGTCTGACCTATCCATGATTATAGTGGCACTGCCCTTGTCTGCCGGTTTGATAATTATGGCGGTGTTGTTTTGTAGTTTTTTGAGTGCTTTTTGTTCCTCTTCTGTTAAGTTGGGTTCGTCCTGTATTTGCGGGAGTTTTGAGATGTCGCTGTTGTCCTGCTCTATTAGGGTTAAGAGGTCGGGTGGTAACTCGTGTGCAGGTGGATCCCACTGCGAGGGTGGGTTGAACTTGGTTGTGCTCGGTGTGGTTGTGTCCCCAAAGTAGGCCCTCAGTTTGAGGCGTCTGTGGTATTGAGTCATGTCCGCTTGCAGAAGCGGTTTTGCGTTTGTTTTATGGCTGGGTGTTGGCACGAAGGTGAGGCCTTTCTTCAAAAGGGTGTATTGTTCTTTTGAGAGTGAGAAGCAGGTGGAAAGATTAATTATGTCTTTGTCCTGGTTTAGGTTGTTGTGTTGGCTTTTGTGTCCCAGGCTAAAAAAGACTCCCAGTGGTTCAATATGTTTTTACCGGTGTTTTGGTCCCAATGTATTCTATCTCTGGTCGTTTTGAAAAGGACATGCGGTAACCGAGGCAAGTGGTGTCCTGTCATCACTATTAGGTGATTAAGTGTTCGTATGTTTGACCTAATTGTGTCCGGGAGAGAGTCCGCCGCATTAATTACTGGGACAAATATTTCTGAGTTCGGGAGGGTTCTTTTGGCTGCACTGACCATTCTTTCTAATTGTTTTTTTAGGAGGGTTGGGTTTCCCTGTTCTTTGTTGTTTATCCCGAAGGAGAGGATGGTCTTGGTCACTTGTGGTGAGATGGGTGTGTTGTATGTCAGTAAATGTGTGGCATGTCCAAGGTTAGCCCCTGGATATGCATCTACCTGTACATCCTCGTGGTGTATGAGGGGTAGACGTGAGATATTTGAGTCTCCAATTATAAGAATTTTGCGAGTGGGCTTAAGGAACCAGTTTTGATATTTATTTCCGTAATGGTTGTGTGACTGGAATCGGTATGTGGATGTTGTTGTTAGTTGGGGAGTGGAGGGTGTGTTGTTATGTGTTTCTCTGACAGTTATTGTTCCTGTGTTGTGATCTATCTTGAGTCTGTTTAGGGTTATTCTTGGGGTGAGGAGTTTCGTGTGTGGGAGAGGGCTTGTTGATTTTGGAGTGAGTGCTGGTGTCAGTTCCGGTTGGCCTAGAGTAAATTCTGTGTGGTGCTGTGTTTGTGGGTTTCCTTCATTTTGGGTTTCTGTGTGTTTCTGTTGTGGGTGGGTTCGTTTTGTTGATTCCTTTGTGATCCTCTCTGGCGTGCTGGTAATCATGTTGTTTTCCAGGTTGTGTTTGTGTGTTTGTGGGTCATTTTTTGAGGTCGATGGTGTTGGTGGTGCTTTTACTTTTTCCATCAGTGCTTTAATTTCAGTGTGGATTTGTTTGAGGTCAATTTTTCTGTTTCGTATGTATCTTTTCCGCATCCAATTAGTGGCTTTTGAGAGTGCTCTTTCCCACTCGGTATGGTATGTTTCCCTTATTTGTTTTTCGAGTTGCTGTTTGTTTAGTGTGTGGTGTTGTGTTAGGTCTCTGGTGGTGTTTTCGGCCCAGTTGTTGGCATTAGTGGTGGCCCATGTTGGTGTCTGGTGGTTTTTAAGTTGTACAGACAAGTTTTGAGTTAGTGCTTGTTTAGTTTTTGTTATGTATTCTGGGTTATGTTTTGGATCTGTTAGTGTGTTGAGGTGGTGGGTAGTGCGCATGTAGTCAAAGAAAAGTTTGGTGAGTTTGGGGAAGTTATCCATCGTCGGTTGATCTTCCATCCTTGCGTTTCCTGGGAGGATGAGGAGAGAAAGGAGGGGGGAGGAGAGGAGGGGAGAGAGAGGAGGACAGGGGACCGAGGAGAGAGAAGAGGGAGAGGAAGGAGGAAAGAGAGGAGATTCTTGTTGTTAGTCTCGATTTTGAGTTGGTCTCGATTTTGAGTTGGTCTCCCTAAGCTGTTTGTAGTCATTTTTACTTTAATTTTAAGATGAAAAGGGTGTATTTATCTTTATGTTTTTGTTTGTTTAGGGGTGATCATTTTTTGTTTGAATCTTTTCTATCAAAAGATTCAAACAAAATCTTTTGGCGAGGTAAAGCAATTTTCCTTGTTGGGCTTCTAGTTTTATTGTGTTTTTGGAGGCCTCTTTGGAGTTCATCTTGTGTTGCTCTCTTCCTGATTGCTTTTTGTCTTCTTGGGGGGGGGGGGGGAAGAGTGTGTATGAGTGTGCAGGTTTGGGTGTGCGAGTAAGGAGAGGAGGGAGGACAGGGGCGAAAGGGAGAGAGAGTAGAAAAAGTTTCTGAGAGAAGTTGTTCCAGGGAGAGAACTGAAAGGGTTGGTGCCTCGATGTAGAGGGCGAATTTAGACAAGCCTTCATCCTGGGTAGGATTACGTTCAGACCCGGTTTGGAGAGAGAGAGAGAGAGAGAGAGAGAGAGAGAGAGAGAGAGAGAGAGTGATAGAGAGAGTATAAGGGGGGGGAAACAAGAAGAGGTGTCCCAGTGGAGAACTGAAAGGGTTGGTGCCTCGATGTAGAGGGCGAATTTAGACAAGCCTTCATCCTGGGTAGGATAACGTTCAAACCTGGTTTGAGGGGGAGGGAGTGTGTGCGAGAGGGGGAGAGAGAGAGAGAGAGAGAGAGAGAGAGGGAGAGTGAACAAGTGGAAGAGAGGGAAAGAGAGTGAGTAAGGTGAGAAGAGGTATTACAGGAAGAGGGCTGAAAGGGTTGGTGTCGAGGAGGTAGAGCCAAGGTGGTGAGTCCTGTGTAAGACAACATCCACCCCACCCGATGTAGGGTTTGGGCTCTTACCTGCCTCTTCTCCCTCCGGTAGGAGGGAAGAGAGAAGGTATGGAGGAAGTGAAGAAACGAGAGGGGAGAAAGAGGGAGAGAGAGAGAGTGATATAGAGAGTATAGGAGAGGGATGAGAAAAAGGCATCCCAGGGAGAGAACTGAAAGACTTGGTGCCTCGATGTAGAGGGCGAATTTAGACAAGCCTTCATCCTGAGTAGGATTACGTTCAAACCTGGTTTGGAAAGAGGGGGTGGAGAGAGTGTGTGCGAGATGGGGAGAGAGAGTGTGTGTGTAAGAGAGGGGGGGAACGAGTGGGAGAGAGGGACGGAGAGTGAGAGAGGTGAGAAGAGGTATTGCAGGAAGAGGACTGAAAGGGTTGGTGTCGAGGAGGTAGAGCCAAGGTGGTGAGTCCTGTGTAAGACAACATCCACCCCACCCGATGTAGGGTTTGGGCTCTTACCTGCCTCTTCTCCCTCCGGTAGGAGGGAAGAGAGAAGGTATGGAGGAGGTGAAGAGAAGAGAGGAGAGAGGGAAGGTTTTTTGACATTCTAGGAACTGTATGGTACGAAAGTCCGAAGGCTCTGGCTGGGTTAGGTTAGGGGAAATTTACAGTGACACCCCCCGGTTCATCAATCGACTGGCCGGTTGAATGGGAATGTCAAGGGCTTGCACGGGCCGGCGCGTATTGTCTATCCATGGTTCCTTGTCAATAACCTTGACCCTCTTTGGAAATGAACAGGGTAGAGGTGAGGGTGAGGGAGAGGAGGAGGGGGCTTGGCTGGAGAGGTGTGTGTGTGTGTGTGTGTGTGTGTGTGTGTGTGTGTGTGTGTGTGCGTGCGTGCGTGCGTGCGTGCGTGCGTGTGTGTGTGTGTGTGTGTGTGTGTGTGTGTGTGTGTGTGTGTGTGTGTGTGCGTGCGTGCGTGCGTGCGTGCGTGCGTGCGTGCGTGTGCGCGTGTGTGTGTGTGTGTGTGTGTGGTGGAGGGGGGGAAAAGGAAGAAAATGAATATAAAAAAAGTATAAAAAAAGGGGGGGTTGATGGTGGGATATGGTATTAGGTTAGGGTTCATGTTTTTAAGTGGTTTTAAATGGTAGGTTTGGGGTTTAGATCGGGATGTGAGGTTAAAGATTATACTTGAGGCTAGGAAGCTGGCGTTTAGCTTGGTTCGGGTATGTTAAAGCCTTTTTCCAGGCCGTTATCAAAAAACGCGTCTTCCTACCAGGGGCGCAAGGTTTTTTCCGGACGGGCTGATTGGTTTAGTCCGCGGAGGGGGGCTTAAGTGTGGGCTCCCAGGGGCCCAGTGGAGGGCAAGGCACAGGTATGAGAGTCGGGTCCCCGGGGCTCGGTGGAGAGCAAGGCACCGACAGGAGGGTCGGATACCCAGGGTCCCGTGGGGAGCAAGGTACCGCCAGGAGGTTCGGGGTCCCCGGGGGCCCAGTGGAGAGCAAGGTGCTGACAGGAAGGTCGGGTCCCCAGGGTCTGGTGGAGAGTAAGGTGCAAGTTTGGGGCCGTTTACTTGAAGCGAGCGGTGATCCAGTGTGGGTTATACTGAGGTTAGGCTTAGGGTCCGGTTGAGGGTTAAGTTAAGGTGAGCTAAGGTTAGGGTTAGGGTAAGGGTCATGGTTAGGTTTGGGGTCAGGGTTAGGGTTAGGTTTAGGGTTAGGGTTAGGTTTAGGGTTAGGGTGAGGGTCATGTTAGGGTTAGGGTTAGGGTTAGGGGTTAGGGTTAGGGTTAGGGTTAGTTAGGGTTAGGGTTAGGGTTAGGGTTAGGCTTAGGCTTAGGCTTAGGGTTAGGGTTAGGCTTAGGCTTAGGGTTAGGGTCCGGGCTAGGGTGAAGGGTTAGGGTTAGGGTTAGGGGTTAGGGTTAGGGTTAGGGTTAGCGTTAGGGTTAGGGTAAAGGTTAGGTTTAGGGTTAGGGTCAGGGTCAAGTTTAGGGTTAGGGCGGAGGGGGGGCTTAAGTATGGGCTCGCAGGGGCCCAGTGGAGGGCAAGGCACAGGTATGAGTGTCAGGTCCCCGGGGCTTGGTGGAGAGCAAGGCACCGACAGGAGGATCGGGTCCCTAGGGCCTAGTGGAGAGCAAAGTACTGACAGGGGGGTGGGGTCTCCAGGGCCCGGTGGAGATTAGGTATTAGACTTAAGGGTCTAGGGCTTGAGATGTAAATTAAAATTGATATAAATAAATATATGTGAAGGTGTCAAAATAAGTAAATGATAAAGGAGAATAAGTGGAGTAAAGCTCAAAAATGTTTTTGGTAAGATAGTAAAATTGTTTGAACAGAATATTTTATAGTAAGGAATATATTGATTTATGATTTATGTTTTTACATTGGTCCAGCGCTGGATTGTTTTTAGGACTAAATTTCAGAACACGTCCTCAGTAGTGCACCTTGAGGTCATCGGATGTTTCGGCCCTTTATCACTAGACACCCTCTCTCAAGGAAGGCCCCACGGGTTTGATCAGGACCCGTGTGTGTTCTGTAGCCAATTTGGTAATTTTTTGTGAAGTCTTTTTGAAAAATATTTTTAAGAGTTTGTAGAAAATTTTAGAGTTGAGGAAAACATTTTTCCATAAAATTGGGTTAGGGTTAGGGTTATTTAGGGTAAGTCTTAAATAAATGTCTATAATCGTTAAATGACAGAAAAAATGTTCTGAATTAAAAAAAAAAAAAAAATTTTTTTGTGGGGAGGGGGTGTTTGGAGGAAAATCTCTGATGTGCTGAGTTAAAAACTGTAAATACTGTTTTTTGTAGAGGCTCCCTAGGGTCCTGTTGCATCCACGGCCTGATCCCTCGCCTGGATCAGGGGATGTGATGTTTTGGAGGAAGGTGGCAATTTGAAGGAGTCCAATTTTTGTTGAGTGGATTTTCAAATTGAAGCGTGTGTGGTGCAGTATGGACTGGTGTGTGGGTGAGGCTATTCCCCATAGAAGACTGGGTTACGTTTAAGGCCCTGAAACCCTGGGCCACCCTTCCTGCAGTGCTGTCCTAGAATCGGAACACAGGAGGGCCGCATACGTACCGCCTGACCCACATTGACCACTCGTTAGCACCGCAAGGTATCCATGGTCAAGTCGATCAGGGCTGAAGGCTCTGGGTCCTGCCCGTCTCGTTGGGAGACTTGTCAGGATACGCTCTGTGCTCCATACACCGCACAGCCCCAGAGCGCTCTGAGCAAGTTCCTGTCCAAACTTCATGGGTCCATACACCGCTCACCTCATGAAGATGGAAATGTGTATTTTGAGTGAAGTGTTGTGGCTTACCTGTATTCTGAGAAGCGTCCTCTGGTGCAATGTCCGGGGAGCGGTATTTTGGGTTAAATTTTGCTCCCTGGGTCTGTGTCTGTGCTGTCTCCCTAACTCATGGTTGCTCTCTTTGGGTGTAGTGGGTGCGTCCGGTTCAAGCCTTCTGATTGGCTGGAGATCTCCGGTCAGGTATATTTGGTGTTGTGTTCCTTTCTGTTTTTTTAGGGTGTTTGTAAGGTTTTCATGAACTTTAATCCCTGTCAGAGTGTTGTTTTTTTTCTTTTTTTTCTTTTTTTGTTTTGTTTTCTGTTTTTAAGTTTGATCAAGTAGGGAGGATCGGTTGATTCTCTATGGTTCTCATGTTTAGACAGCTGTCAGGGAAGAGGGATCTGTGTCCTGTTGTTGTCTTATGGGGACCTTTTGTTTTAGACTTGTGTTTCAGGGTCTTTCTGAGGGTTTTACATCTTTGTGGTTGTGTTTTTAGTGGCTGAGAGGTGTTAATGGAAGATTTATATACTGGGGGGGTGGGGGGGGGGGGGGGGGGGGGGGGGGGGGGGGGGGGGGGGGGGGGGGGTATTTTTATTTCCCTTAAAAAAATAAAAAATAAAGGAGACCGGATATTTTTCCTATAAGTTTGGTTGATTTGTTTTTCAACAATGAGCGGGGCTCATGCAGTATTTGCTTTAGACAGGGGGAGCTCAACAGGATAACCCTGGAGCTGGAGTGGCCTGCTGTGACTGGGTCTTGGTTCTCAGCCCACCGGTGTGGCTGCGACTCTGACTCCTGGTGTGTGGGACAGGAGGGGGAGTGTTTTGATTGGTCAAGAGTTTCATGTTTGATGTTTTGTGCGTTTTTTACTGGTTTTGTGTGTTTAAAGTGTTGTTATTTGGTAAGGTAGTTAGTCCCTCTGATAATTGCTGTTTTTCCTTTTTTGTTTTAGGTATCTTAATGTTCTAAGTTAAGAATCCTCTGCTGAGAGGAGTCTTGTCGGCCATCTTGTCGGCCATCTTGTCGGTCATTTTAATTCTGATGTCTGTCAAAAAATATTTAAAAAATATATATAAAAAAAAATTTTTTATATATATATATATATATATATATATATATATATATATATATATATATATATATATATATATATATATACATCCATATTTTTTAAAAAAATGAAGAAGAAGAAGGTGAAGAGGATCAGGCCTGGCAGAGAATGGTAGGTGGATTGGTATCCTGTTACCACTGTGCCTGCATCATTTCCTCTTATTTACCTCCTGTGAGTTGGTCTGAATTTGTGTTCTTCTTTTGAGAAAAAAATAAAATAAAATAATAATAATAATAAAATAATGAAATAAATAAAAATTAGTAATAAAAAATATATAAAAAAATATAAAAAGTAGTGATAATGTTAATAAAGATGATAAGAAGAAGAAGAAAAAAGGAAAATATGGTGTGTGTGTGTGTGTGTGTGTGTGTATGTGTGTGTGTGTGTGTGTGTGTGTGTGTGTGTGTGTGTGTGTGTGTGTGTGTGTGTGTGGGGGGGGGGGGGTTATTTACAAGGGGTAGTAGTCCCGGGGCAATATTAGTTCCAGGACTGTTTTGAGGAGTGTACAT
Organism: Halichoeres trimaculatus; assembly: GCF_033239565.1. Taxonomy (NCBI): domain Eukaryota; kingdom Metazoa; phylum Chordata; class Actinopteri; order Labriformes; family Labridae; genus Halichoeres; species Halichoeres trimaculatus. Next base: position 16,165 of record NW_027437334.1, read on the forward strand.
ATGCACAACTTTGTTTCCTTTTTATTTGCAAGTGGAGGGGTTTGTAAGTTGTAAGGGAGGGGAACGGAGAACTTCCGAGAGTTTTGTTTTGTTTAATTGTGTGGTCTTTATTTTTTGGAAGGGAAAGGAATTTTTTGGGGTATGTTGTTCGAGGGAATGTTGGCCAGGAGGATTGGCTTCTGGTTAAGCCGTTCTTCCCCACCTATGTAGGTGTTAAAGGCTATCCCTTATTATGTGTGTGTATGAGTGATTGGTGACTTGTCGTTCAGGCCCGTGGGGTGCCAGGATTGTAATCTTCTGATCCAGAAGAGTTCTCGTCTTCTCCTTTCCTCCGTCGTCCAGGTGGGTTCGTGTTCGATCCCTCTCAGTGTGAACGCTTGTATTCCGTGTTTCAAAAAATGTTTAACCAGGTGTGTGTCAGTTTTGATGTGTTGGGTTATGTTGTATTTGTGTGTCATCATCCTTTCTCTGAGTGTGTTCCTCGTTTCTCCGACATATTGCATGCCGCATGTTTTACATTTTATGTTGTAGATCCAATTTTTGGATTCTCTGGAGACCTGGTGTTGTAGTCGGAAGGTCTGTCTTGTTTGAGGGTTTCGGACTGTTTGTATTCGTCTGGGGTTTCCTGTTTTTTGTTGTGGTTTTGGAAGTTTGGCCCTCACTAGGAGATCTTTGAGACTCGGGTTTTTCTTGTATGCCGGGATGAGTTTGGAGTCTCTGTGTAGGCCTAGTTTTTCTATATTGTTTTGTAGATTCGTTTTTAGGATTCTTGCTGTCCGTACTGAGAATTTGGAATAGGTGGTTATGAAGGGTATGAGTTGGTTTCGCTGTGTGTTTGTGGTCTCTGTGTTAGTGGTGGATTTTTTGACATTTCGTAGGAAGCTCCTGGAGTATCCCCTTTTCCTTAGTGACTTGAAGAGGATTTGTTCTGCTGTTTGCACGTCTGTTGTGTCTGTGCAGATTCTGCGGAATCGCAGGAGTTGGGATTTTAGGATGCCTCTGAAGACATGTCTGGGGTGGAAGCTCGTTTTGTGTAGGAGCGCGTGGTTGTCTGTGGGTTTAAAGTAGACTCTAGTTTTGAGTTTGCCCGTTGTTCCAAAATCGGGGTCCTTGAATGTGGTAGTGTCGAGGAAGTTAACCGTGGTTTTGTGTAGTGTTGGGTCCAGTTTGATTGCTGCGTGGTGGCTGTTTAATGTGTCGACAAAGGAGTGGAAATCCTCCTCTGGGTGTGTCCAAACTCCCCAGATGTCGTCCAAGTACCTTAGAAATTGAGTAGGTTGTTTCGGGCATTTCTTTAGGGCCTCCTCCTCCCAGTTTGCCATGTAGATGTTTGCGTATGCCGGCGCAAATTTTTTGCCCATTGCTGTTCCTTTGGTCTGGAGGAACCACTGGTCGTTGAACAGGAAGTCGTTTCGTGTGAGGCTTATGTGTAGCAGTTTAAGGATGTCCGTATCCGGTCTGTTTATCTGTGGATGTTTTTCAAGGATGTTCCTGATGGCCTGCATGCCCAGGTTTGTCTCTATGTTTGTATAGAGGCTGTTCACATCCATGGTAAAGAGGAAGCACGGTTCTTGTAATTGGAGGGATGTGGCTTTTTGGACAAAATCATCTGTGTTTTTAACGTAGCTCGGGTGAAGGATGGATAGTGGGGTTAGGATGGAGTCGAGGTATTCCGCTACCCCGTAGCTTTCACTGCCGCAGTCGGAGACTATTGGTCTGCCCACTGGGATCCTGTGCGGTACTGTCCATTTTTCAGGTGGTTTGTGGATTTTGGGGAGGAGATAGAAGAACCGGGGTCTAGGTGTTGGTTGACCCTTCAGATAAGTGACTTGTTTTTTACTGAGGATGTGTCTGTCCTGAAGATCTGTTAGTATTTCCCTAATCTGAACAGCTGTGTCCTCATACAGGGGTGTTTCCAGTTTTTGGTAGTAATTTGTATCTGATAACTGTCTCATTGCTTCCTGGACGTAGTCTGACCTATCCATGATTATAGTGGCACTGCCCTTGTCTGCCGGTTTGATAATTATGGCGGTGTTGTTTTGTAGTTTTTTGAGTGCTTTTTGTTCCTCTTCTGTTAAGTTGGGTTCGTCCTGTATTTGCGGGAGTTTTGAGATGTCGCTGTTGTCCTGCTCTATTAGGGTTAAGAGGTCGGGTGGTAACTCGTGTGCAGGTGGATCCCACTGCGAGGGTGGGTTGAACTTGGTTGTGCTCGGTGTGGTTGTGTCCCCAAAGTAGGCCCTCAGTTTGAGGCGTCTGTGGTATTGAGTCATGTCCGCTTGCAGAAGCGGTTTTGCGTTTGTTTTATGGCTGGGTGTTGGCACGAAGGTGAGGCCTTTCTTCAAAAGGGTGTATTGTTCTTTTGAGAGTGAGAAGCAGGTGGAAAGATTAATTATGTCTTTGTCCTGGTTTAGGTTGTTGTGTTGGCTTTTGTGTCCCAGGCTAAAAAAGACTCCCAGTGGTTCAATATGTTTTTACCGGTGTTTTGGTCCCAATGTATTCTATCTCTGGTCGTTTTGAAAAGGACATGCGGTAACCGAGGCAAGTGGTGTCCTGTCATCACTATTAGGTGATTAAGTGTTCGTATGTTTGACCTAATTGTGTCCGGGAGAGAGTCCGCCGCATTAATTACTGGGACAAATATTTCTGAGTTCGGGAGGGTTCTTTTGGCTGCACTGACCATTCTTTCTAATTGTTTTTTTAGGAGGGTTGGGTTTCCCTGTTCTTTGTTGTTTATCCCGAAGGAGAGGATGGTCTTGGTCACTTGTGGTGAGATGGGTGTGTTGTATGTCAGTAAATGTGTGGCATGTCCAAGGTTAGCCCCTGGATATGCATCTACCTGTACATCCTCGTGGTGTATGAGGGGTAGACGTGAGATATTTGAGTCTCCAATTATAAGAATTTTGCGAGTGGGCTTAAGGAACCAGTTTTGATATTTATTTCCGTAATGGTTGTGTGACTGGAATCGGTATGTGGATGTTGTTGTTAGTTGGGGAGTGGAGGGTGTGTTGTTATGTGTTTCTCTGACAGTTATTGTTCCTGTGTTGTGATCTATCTTGAGTCTGTTTAGGGTTATTCTTGGGGTGAGGAGTTTCGTGTGTGGGAGAGGGCTTGTTGATTTTGGAGTGAGTGCTGGTGTCAGTTCCGGTTGGCCTAGAGTAAATTCTGTGTGGTGCTGTGTTTGTGGGTTTCCTTCATTTTGGGTTTCTGTGTGTTTCTGTTGTGGGTGGGTTCGTTTTGTTGATTCCTTTGTGATCCTCTCTGGCGTGCTGGTAATCATGTTGTTTTCCAGGTTGTGTTTGTGTGTTTGTGGGTCATTTTTTGAGGTCGATGGTGTTGGTGGTGCTTTTACTTTTTCCATCAGTGCTTTAATTTCAGTGTGGATTTGTTTGAGGTCAATTTTTCTGTTTCGTATGTATCTTTTCCGCATCCAATTAGTGGCTTTTGAGAGTGCTCTTTCCCACTCGGTATGGTATGTTTCCCTTATTTGTTTTTCGAGTTGCTGTTTGTTTAGTGTGTGGTGTTGTGTTAGGTCTCTGGTGGTGTTTTCGGCCCAGTTGTTGGCATTAGTGGTGGCCCATGTTGGTGTCTGGTGGTTTTTAAGTTGTACAGACAAGTTTTGAGTTAGTGCTTGTTTAGTTTTTGTTATGTATTCTGGGTTATGTTTTGGATCTGTTAGTGTGTTGAGGTGGTGGGTAGTGCGCATGTAGTCAAAGAAAAGTTTGGTGAGTTTGGGGAAGTTATCCATCGTCGGTTGATCTTCCATCCTTGCGTTTCCTGGGAGGATGAGGAGAGAAAGGAGGGGGGAGGAGAGGAGGGGAGAGAGAGGAGGACAGGGGACCGAGGAGAGAGAAGAGGGAGAGGAAGGAGGAAAGAGAGGAGATTCTTGTTGTTAGTCTCGATTTTGAGTTGGTCTCGATTTTGAGTTGGTCTCCCTAAGCTGTTTGTAGTCATTTTTACTTTAATTTTAAGATGAAAAGGGTGTATTTATCTTTATGTTTTTGTTTGTTTAGGGGTGATCATTTTTTGTTTGAATCTTTTCTATCAAAAGATTCAAACAAAATCTTTTGGCGAGGTAAAGCAATTTTCCTTGTTGGGCTTCTAGTTTTATTGTGTTTTTGGAGGCCTCTTTGGAGTTCATCTTGTGTTGCTCTCTTCCTGATTGCTTTTTGTCTTCTTGGGGGGGGGGGGGGAAGAGTGTGTATGAGTGTGCAGGTTTGGGTGTGCGAGTAAGGAGAGGAGGGAGGACAGGGGCGAAAGGGAGAGAGAGTAGAAAAAGTTTCTGAGAGAAGTTGTTCCAGGGAGAGAACTGAAAGGGTTGGTGCCTCGATGTAGAGGGCGAATTTAGACAAGCCTTCATCCTGGGTAGGATTACGTTCAGACCCGGTTTGGAGAGAGAGAGAGAGAGAGAGAGAGAGAGAGAGAGAGAGAGAGAGAGTGATAGAGAGAGTATAAGGGGGGGGAAACAAGAAGAGGTGTCCCAGTGGAGAACTGAAAGGGTTGGTGCCTCGATGTAGAGGGCGAATTTAGACAAGCCTTCATCCTGGGTAGGATAACGTTCAAACCTGGTTTGAGGGGGAGGGAGTGTGTGCGAGAGGGGGAGAGAGAGAGAGAGAGAGAGAGAGAGAGGGAGAGTGAACAAGTGGAAGAGAGGGAAAGAGAGTGAGTAAGGTGAGAAGAGGTATTACAGGAAGAGGGCTGAAAGGGTTGGTGTCGAGGAGGTAGAGCCAAGGTGGTGAGTCCTGTGTAAGACAACATCCACCCCACCCGATGTAGGGTTTGGGCTCTTACCTGCCTCTTCTCCCTCCGGTAGGAGGGAAGAGAGAAGGTATGGAGGAAGTGAAGAAACGAGAGGGGAGAAAGAGGGAGAGAGAGAGAGTGATATAGAGAGTATAGGAGAGGGATGAGAAAAAGGCATCCCAGGGAGAGAACTGAAAGACTTGGTGCCTCGATGTAGAGGGCGAATTTAGACAAGCCTTCATCCTGAGTAGGATTACGTTCAAACCTGGTTTGGAAAGAGGGGGTGGAGAGAGTGTGTGCGAGATGGGGAGAGAGAGTGTGTGTGTAAGAGAGGGGGGGAACGAGTGGGAGAGAGGGACGGAGAGTGAGAGAGGTGAGAAGAGGTATTGCAGGAAGAGGACTGAAAGGGTTGGTGTCGAGGAGGTAGAGCCAAGGTGGTGAGTCCTGTGTAAGACAACATCCACCCCACCCGATGTAGGGTTTGGGCTCTTACCTGCCTCTTCTCCCTCCGGTAGGAGGGAAGAGAGAAGGTATGGAGGAGGTGAAGAGAAGAGAGGAGAGAGGGAAGGTTTTTTGACATTCTAGGAACTGTATGGTACGAAAGTCCGAAGGCTCTGGCTGGGTTAGGTTAGGGGAAATTTACAGTGACACCCCCCGGTTCATCAATCGACTGGCCGGTTGAATGGGAATGTCAAGGGCTTGCACGGGCCGGCGCGTATTGTCTATCCATGGTTCCTTGTCAATAACCTTGACCCTCTTTGGAAATGAACAGGGTAGAGGTGAGGGTGAGGGAGAGGAGGAGGGGGCTTGGCTGGAGAGGTGTGTGTGTGTGTGTGTGTGTGTGTGTGTGTGTGTGTGTGTGTGTGCGTGCGTGCGTGCGTGCGTGCGTGCGTGTGTGTGTGTGTGTGTGTGTGTGTGTGTGTGTGTGTGTGTGTGTGTGTGTGTGTGCGTGCGTGCGTGCGTGCGTGCGTGCGTGCGTGCGTGTGCGCGTGTGTGTGTGTGTGTGTGTGTGTGGTGGAGGGGGGGAAAAGGAAGAAAATGAATATAAAAAAAGTATAAAAAAAGGGGGGGTTGATGGTGGGATATGGTATTAGGTTAGGGTTCATGTTTTTAAGTGGTTTTAAATGGTAGGTTTGGGGTTTAGATCGGGATGTGAGGTTAAAGATTATACTTGAGGCTAGGAAGCTGGCGTTTAGCTTGGTTCGGGTATGTTAAAGCCTTTTTCCAGGCCGTTATCAAAAAACGCGTCTTCCTACCAGGGGCGCAAGGTTTTTTCCGGACGGGCTGATTGGTTTAGTCCGCGGAGGGGGGCTTAAGTGTGGGCTCCCAGGGGCCCAGTGGAGGGCAAGGCACAGGTATGAGAGTCGGGTCCCCGGGGCTCGGTGGAGAGCAAGGCACCGACAGGAGGGTCGGATACCCAGGGTCCCGTGGGGAGC
>NW_027437335.1:0-22008 GCF_033239565.1 Halichoeres trimaculatus
TTTACATCCATTACGGTAATGAAAAATCTGCTACGGTGGATAAGAATTTATGTTGCGGTAATGACTGATGGTGGAATGAGTTCATTTTAAAAGGTCATCAAGACATTACATAACTGAATAACAACAATTCTGAACAATAAAATGTTAAAACTGATTGAAATCCAACTTCATGCAATTCAGGCCTTTGAGTGCTTTTCCCAAATCTCAGGCAAGACACAAAAATGACGAGCAGAAGATGTTGCAGGCATCGGCTCTGGGATGACTTGCTTAATGTCCTCCAGGAAGTACCAGACTTCTCAATGGAGGTGGAGCATTTTTCAAGACTTGTTGTCTTGACCTCTATTTCAATGGTCGATCCATCTTGTCCTTACTTACTCATGGGTGTGGACCTGCTCACCCACTCCTTCCACTGGACAATGTTGTCTCTTGTATTTGGATCCAACATTGGGGAGAATGACTTGCTTTTGCAATCTTTGCATTGCCTGTACATGCATTTCATGTTCCCTCTTTCACAAACCACAGAGTCAACCACCTCCAAGCAAGATGACACATTTGAAACACCCAACTGGCGTAACTTCTTTACTTTACTCTCAAAATTTTCATGAATTTTGCATGCAAATGTTCCCTGTCCAACAGAGTTGGACTAGAGATCCAGAAGGGACGGCATTTAAAGAAATGAGCACAAGAAATCTTCTTGCTTGGGTTTTCTATCAGAAAACGTTTGTGAAGGTTTTTGATAGTGTCACAGAGAAACCGTCTCCTAAACACCTCCCCACTGTGCCTGATCTCTCCTGCTTTACCGTTCACAATGGTGTATACATAATCACGATGAAAGAAGGTTCTTCTCCTCTTGATGGTTGAACGGGCATTTTTTATCAGCTTATTTCTTGTTTTTGTTGCTTCCTTTCCCATTTTCATTTGTTCTAATTGCTTTCTTAGCCTGTCTATTTCTTTGTCTTTCCTTTGTAGTGCTTTGTTTTTTTCTTCGAGTTTGGCTTTCAAACTGGATGCAGCAGACCTGTTTGTTTTTGGTGTTGTTTTTTGAGGGTGAACTGGTGAGGGAGCTTGAAACATGCTGATTTTCTCCATTTTCTGTCACCTTTCTTGATGGTCCGGGCTCAACAGCTGTCTCATCATTGATCAAGGGTGGGGTGAGATCTTGAACATCTCTCAAGGTCTTTTGTTTTTTGTAATCTTTAGCAGAATTTTTTTCTCCATTGCATTTGTTGTCCTTTTAATGCTTTTGCATCCAGGTCACTTGCAGATTTCAGTTTGCCCTCAGACTTGCGCTTTCAATATCTACAAAAAATAAAACTTCAGTGACTCAGGGTGTCAGTAATAGTAATCATATGTGTACCACAAGTCAAATTATGAAAATGTATTTTTACAAGCATTTTATAATATCAACAATATTACAACAGTAACAAAAAATGTGGATATGATACAAGAGCAGAAATATAATTAGTGTGATTACATTTGGGTTGAGCGAGTACGGAAATGGTATCAGATACATATTTAATTTTCCTGGAGTATTCTTCCACTATAATTTGTTGATTTCTGAATGGATAGTTGTTTATTGTTTAAGTTCATTTATTCAATTTAAAAAAATGTGTTGCTGCTAATTCCTATTCTTCTGGCTTATAATAAAAAATAAATTCTCAATTTCTGTGAAGTTTTCTAATAAATATCAAATATAGACACTTCTGATCATCATATAACAATTTTAGGCTTCAATGAACAACTTCCTGTTCAAGCACCACCCACTCCTAGGTTGAGCCCAGCACCTCTGGGTTCAGGTTCAGATCCATTTTGATTAAATTCAATTTAGTTGGTTTAACAGGTATCAATGAGTGTACTCGCTCATCCCAAGAAGACATCTTTGAAGCAAGCAGACATGCACACACATGCACGCATCTACGTACACACACACACACACACGCACACACTATCCTTCCTGTAACTAAAAATACCTCTCTCTTTCCTTTCTTCTGTACTCTTCCAGAAGTTCAGGATTCCCATATAATTTCTCCCTGTGCTTTTTAACCTGAGCTTTGGCTGCTGCCTTCTTGCGCTGGTCGTTGGTCAGTCTTTGCAACAGTCACAAAAGCCATTCAGCATGATCATTAAAAAGGCGGAGTGAGTGTGCAAAAACAATTTGAGTACTTATATAGTTAATACATAGAGACATTATAAGCTAACAAAATACTGTAGGAAGTCAATAAATATTCATTAAATAACCATCAACTGTCCATTTATAAATCTTGAGGTCTAAATTAATACAACATACTTGCATGTAATGTAATACTCTAACTATAGGAAGAGCTTCTCATTACCACAACATAACTTCTCATTACCAGTATGCGCCTTTAAAGTACACGTTAATGAGAAATATGAGCAACGGTAATGAGGCACTCTTAGCTAAGTTGGCATATAGCACAAAATGCTAACATGCTACACAAACACTACCTTTGCTACATGTTGAAGTCTAAAATTGTCTTCACATTCAGACAAAAATAATGTAATATATTTTTAAAAGTACAGATTATCAACCTGTATCGTTAATGATAACCAACAGTGTAACAAGAGGACAATTTAAAGACATTTTCAAAAAATTCATCATGTAAGAAAAGAGAGAGCAACTAACCTTGTCTCCATTTTGAAGCTTCTGTCTGATGTGATGCATCAAGGGACTGCTTGTCAATTCAAAGGAACAGTGCACTTTTTATAGGCAGATGAAGTACAGTTGCGGTAATGAGGAACTTTTTGTATGGACACAATAATTTTCAATAAAATCAATATATATGTGTTGGTATACACCATAAACAACTATACTGATCATAAATATAAATGTTTTTACACAATACTGTGCAATTTTGCTCTATTTTAACAAAACTGAATTTTCAGGGGATGAAAAAGAACAATACAATAATGGATCCGGACACATTTCGGTAATGAGAATTCACAAAGATATTTTGTTAAATAATTGTAAATATTATATTACAGGTGTAAAAAAACATTTAGCCCTACTGCCCACTTAACCCTCTTTGTAGGAAATATCATAACTTATCAAAGTAACGTGTTTTGATCATAAAATATAACCCGGACATGTTTGTTGCAGTTTCATGAGAATCACCCCACTGCTAATGGCTCCAGCGCAACAGCAAAGAGCAGGGGAGAAAGAGGATCCCCCTGTCTAGTGCCTCTACCTAGTTCAAATGGAGAAGATATGACACCATTAGTGAGAACAGAAGCTCTGGCCAAAACCAAAAGACTCCAGGGCAGAGAGCAGGGGTGCTTCCCAATGTGCCAAAATGCAGTCTCCTATCTCCTCTCTCCTCCACGACACCGGAAGTACTTTGTGAGCAGCCATGTTGGAGGACATTTCAAAGCGCCAAATGTGCTTGGAGGAGAGAGGAGAGAGGAGACTGAGCTGGAGGAGGCATAATCGAGGAAACACAAGAGCAGGCTTCGCGGAAGTCTTTTCACTGACAGACACGCCCCCTTGTGACGTATCAGAGCCGGCTATAAAGCGTCAGCTGTCCACATGTGTGAAACGTGAGCTCCATGGAGCAAGATAAGCTGTCTAAGTGTAAAGTCTGGCTCACACTACAGGATTCTCGCCCCGATTTAACCCAGATTCGGTCCTCCCGACAATCGGGGAAGAAATCTGGTCGTGGACTAAAATCGGCCGACGTTCGGGCAAGATTATCTTCTCGTGTGAGCGGTTGACAGATGAATCTTTAGCCCCACGATCGTCTCACAGACTCGTCGGAGCCGCCCCAATAATTTTCATGTTTGATATTTATCTGGATGATTACAACATTAATTCTCACTGAGGATGACAACAGACAATTAGAAAGAGCCCCAGAGACCAGACAACAGACAACACACGCAGGCTGAAAGTGAAACTCAAAGGCTCTGGGTCAGCTGACTGCGCACTCTGCTGGCCCACTCGAGCCAGTTCAATAATAACTTTAAAAATAACACATAACCACGCCATTTTCATACAGTAGCAAACTGTTGTTTTATCAGTGATGGGTGTGAGATCATGCCATTATTGGCTGATACAGCAACAATTTCACCTCTGTCCCTCTGCGTGCGCGTAATGGATGAAAGGCACCGCTGCAGACAGCTCCACTTCTCTCTCCTCCTGTCCCAGCAGTGCGCTAAGCAGTGCTTATAGCAGAATAAACACATTATTTATGAACACAAAGTGGCCCCAATATAAGACTTAAAAACTATCAATCTGGGCCTGGGAAAACGTGACATTTTTCTTCTTCATTCATGAACATATTCATGTTAAACTGATCTAAAAGTGAATATGAATTTTCTGCGGTTGAGCGCCCTGTTGTTTACATTATTTTCCATAGTTGAGTTTGTCTCGTGCGTTCAGACCGGTTTATCCAGCTGTGACGCCATCATCACTAAGATACGTCGCTTCATGTGACGCTCCGGAGGAGAGGACATCTCAATGCTCATAAAATGAACCTCCTCGTCTCCTCTCTACTCTCTTCGTTTCCTCGCGTCTCTGGCATGCATCTCTGGTGGGCAGGACTAAGACGCTAGTGGAGGAGGCGAGGATGGAACTTTGGAGCTTTGAGAAGCACCTCAGGAACTGCCACTCAACCCTGTCAAAAGCCTTCTCGGCGTCCAAGGAGATGGCTGCCACAGGGGAGGTGTATATGGAGATAATTTTGTTTCTTTATTATTCAATCAAAAAGAATAGATTTGAAACCAAAAAAAGAGATTTGTAATCAAAAGACAATAAGTAGGAAATGAAAAAAAAAAAGTTGAGATCAAAACAGAGCAGGTTGCAATTGAAAAAAAAAGTCGAGATCAAAATACAACAGTTTGCATTTGAAAAAAAAAAGTTGAGATCAAAATACAACAGGTTGCATTTGAAAAAAAAAAAAGTTGAGATCAAAACACAACAGGTTGCGATTGAAAAATTAAACTGAGAACGTATTTCTTTCCATTTTGCTTATAAATCAGCCCTCTTTGCTTTCAAGTTGAAAACCTTCTCTTGCAAATCATTCCTTTTTGTTTGCAAACTCCAAAGTTTTGCTTGCGAATTCTACTGCACTTACTGGGCGGGGCCTACGCTGGTGGATGACAGAATAGTTTCCATTGGTTGGTTTGACCTGGCTTTACCGAGTGCGAGCGCCAGCTACCACTTCCTTACACAACGCCTGGAGGTAAGTTGATAGCCTCTGGCCAGAGTCCGCTGTACACTCACAAAAACAACAACAACACAATATAATGAATTATAATGCCCTACTGCTGCAAGCACGCTAATTAGCATGGTTGTCTCTGCTAGTCACGGCCTGAGCATAGTTACATTAGCTAAGATAGTGAGTGATTAAAACACTGTTCCACGGTACACGCGGAGGCATGGTTCCTACACAACAGTACAGGGTTTCTCCCAGTGTATTATAAGCCTGGCGGGCCCGCCAGGCTTTACCTGCCCCCCCACGTCAGGCTAAGCTTTTTAATTCTGTTTTGGCACTCCATTAACACATGATCAGGTGTCTTTATCATCACCTGACAACGTTACAACTTCGTTGAGCAGAGTCGCGCCTAACGGGACATGTCACGGACGTATAACGTATATCATTTATGTATAACATTTTAACACCAGTCAAAGCAGAGTGAGACTGCTCAAGACACTCTTGAAATGTTGTTCAACCAATCACATAAATAAACAATTATAATACTGTTTGCACTAAAAACTTCAGGACAACTGTCTGGTGTAGCATTATTTCGTCTCTCTCTGTCTCTCTCTGACACACAGTGACACACGCCTTCCTCCGGTCAGTTGCCATGACAACGTGACGTTTACTGATCAATTGTTTGGACCTGAGTGAAAACAAACGCGAGCCCTACGAGCTGAAAAATCAAACGATGGATCATTTTCACATGTGGTGAAAGCATCTAAGCTCACAGAAGCTTTGAGCTCTGCGCTAACAGCTAGCAGCCATGCTACAGCGGCCAGCTGAGCCTTGCCGAGCCGCGTCTCGGTTCTTGTTAACGGCACCGCGGCCCGCTCTGTGCAGACCTCTCGGCCAGCCGGTGAAGCAGCGGTCTGCTGAGCGTGATGTCCGTCAAATGCAACCTGTTGTATTTTGATCTCAACTTTTTTTTTCAAATGCAAACTGTTGTATTTTGATCTCAACTTTTTTTTTCAGTTGCAACTTGCTCTGTTTTGATCTCAATTTTTTTTTTTTTTCATTTCCTACTTATTGTCTTTTGATTACAAATCTCTTTTCTGGTTTCAAATCTATTCTTTTTGATTGAATAATAAAGAAACAAAATTATCTCTATAGGTGTAGTCCTGACAGACCCACATTATATCAATAAACCTTCTGATGTTGTCTGCAGAACAGGGAGGATGTATAAAGCCAACCTGGTCAGGATGGATCAGGGAAGTTATAACTTTGCATAGTCGGTTGGCTAAGATTTTGGATAATATTTTACTTATCCCAGGACGTCAGACTTATTGGTCTATAGCTTTTGAAATCCAAGGGATCTTTACCAGCTTTTAAAATAAGAGTAATAGCAGCCTCTGTCAAAGAGGGAGGAAGTCTGCCCTTGTCAAATGCTTCTTTATAAGTTTCTAAAAGCAAAGGTGCTAGCTCTGCAGAATATGCTTTATAAAACTCTGCTGTAAAGCCATCTAAGCCTGGAGCTTTACTTGAAGGTAGATTTTTGATGACATTCATTATTTCTTCAATAGTGATGGGTGAATCCAGTTGCTCAAGTTGGTCCTCTGATAATCGAGGAAGATTGAGATTTGAGAGAAAAGATATAATATCTATTTTGCTCACTGTTAGCTCAGCGGTATATAGTTTAACATAGAAGTCTCTAAAAGTCCCACTTATTTCTTTAGGATCACACGGAAGTCTGCCATCAGCCCCCTGAATGGCTGGAATGGCACTTAATGTTTCTTTTTGTTTAATGTATCTAGCCAGTAGCCGACCAGCCAAAAATTTGTGATAATGATATTCATGACGTTATGGGAAAAAAACAAACAACTCATTATTAGTGATTGCTGCTTCTGAACAACAGCATTTTTATTGCACACACAGTATGGATGCCACTTTTCCAATAATTTACTACTACTACTACACAAGCTTGAAATGTAAGCAAAGTAAGTAGGTCAGATCCAGAGGAAATCTTTCGTTTTGGAGGAGGAAAAGTTAATCTAGAGAGGGTGCCCACTCTCCCCCTCATTATTTACTATCTTTATTGAACCCCTAGCAGCAGCCATTCCCCAGAATTGTAACATTATAGGTATCGAGACTCCAACATCTCATCACAAAATCAGTTTATATGCAGATGACATATTGTTATATCAGAAATCCAAATCTAGATCATTAAAAGAAACTATTAATTTAATCCGATCATTCTCCCATCTATCAGATTATTTAATAAACTGGTCTAAATCAAGTATTCTTCCCATTAAAGACAGCGGTTGGGATGTGGCAGCCCATACATCACCTATCCCGATATGCACCAGTCACCTGACATACTTGGGTATTCACATCTCCTTCAGGTTGTCAGAGCTGTTAAATCTAAATTTTACACCACTGTTGAAAACAATTATGGATGACCTTGAACGATGGATGAACCTACCAATATCTCTCACAGGCAGAATAGCAACTATTAAAATGTCAATATTACCAAAAATAAATTACTTATTCTCAATGACTCCAATTCAACCTACACTCACTTGGTTTAAATCTCTAGATTCCATCACCTCAAAATATTACTGGAAAAATAAACCAGCAAGGATTAAATTATCCACACTACAGAAACCCAAACATCTCGGAGGCTTAGAAGCCCCACAATTCTTCCACTACTTCTTAGCAAACCAACTGCAGTATATCACAAAGTGGATCCACAATAGTCAACAATGCAACACTTGGTTAGACATAGAAAAAACACTTTGTAAAGAAATAAAAATTTCAGACCTACCGTTCTTAAATCAATCAGTTAAACTCCACCCATGTTTTAAAAGTCTAACCATATCAACAGCTCTGAAAGCTTGGTGGAAATTCCACAAAATCACAAACACCTCTTTCGCTCTGTCAGACTACACACCAATTTGGAACAATCCGGGTATCAAAATCAACAAAAAACTTCCATACATGGACCTGGAAGGGAATCACTCATTTTAGACACATTTTCACAAATAACATCATGCTGCCATTCTCTGATCTGGTCCAGGAATTCGGCATGGGGGAAAACCATTTTCTTGAATACCTACAACTTAAATCTGCCATTACCTCTAAATTCGATATCACTCGAACAAACTTAAACTTACCCGCCTCAACCTTGGACCTAATTAAAATCAACCCCATAAAGAAAAAATCATTGTCCAAAATATATAAGATAATTGCTAACTTAGACAAATCAATATCACTACCATCAATAAAGTGGGAACAAGACCTGGCCCTCACCCCCAATGCTGACTTCTGGAACCAAATCTGTGAAAACACCTTCTCCATAAGCACCAACAGTAATATCCAACTAATCCAGTACAAAATCATCCACAGGGTTCACTTTACAGGGCACAGGATGTTTAAAATGGGTTAAGCACAATCTGACACTTGCACCCACTGCTCCCAACACACTCCAGACACTTACCTTCATGCCACCTGGAACTGCACACCTGTCCAACAATTTTGGGTTGATATTATCACATCTCTCTCAAATATTTTGGGCTGCCCCATCCCTCTGTCCCCTTCACTGTGTCTGCTAAGGGATTTATCATCATTGAACCATAAAATGAAAATAAATAGAACTCTTCTCATAGCTCTAACCATCGCTAAGGACGCGGTCACACTGGCCAACCGTGCCGTGCCTGAGCACACTTCAGCCGTAAAGCACGTTTGGAATGGCCAGTGTGACCGCAACTGTACCGTGCTCAAGCACGATTCCCTTCCGTGCTTCGGCACGCTTCGAAGAGGTGGGCTTCGGCACGGTTTACTTCATGCACGAGCTCGAGCACAAGCACGCGCACAGCGCGTGCGATCCGATACGTATAATCACCGCGAGCGCATCTCTCGACGATCATTTTAAACAAAGCAGGGTGTTAGAGGGCTGTGTCGGGCGACAATGACTTAATATAAGTCCTAAAGTCTCTAAAGTTGTAGCAGTGCTCTCTGTGTCTCATTGTGCTGACTCTGATGAGATGGTGCTTCATGTAGCCTAAACAGATGCTTCACGATGACGAAGGCGGGCATTGCGCGTGTCTGATACCCGCTAAAGTCTGGTTCATATTGGGGTAGTGTGACCGCCGGCCGTACTCTCCAGCTGGGCAACAGCGCTGCAGGGGGGCAATCGTGCTTAAGCACGGCACGTTTTGCATGGCCAGTGTGACCGCGTCCTAAGAAAACTATTCTCATGAACTGGAAATCATAACAGGCAATAAATATTACATTCTGGAAAAACCTCCTTGCCGACCACATATCAATGGAAAATCTAACTGAATCAAACAGGCAAAGGACCGAAGACCAGGACTCAATCTGGCAACCTTTTCTAGCACATCTATATTCCTAACCAAAGATCCCTCTCATGTAAGCTAGTACTGCCCCCTTGTGCTCTGTTCTCTCGTTTTTTGTTTTTTTTTCCTTCTGGTTGTTTTTTTTTTTCTTTTCCCTCTCCTCTACTGGTTTTATATACCATAGATTCCTGAGAACTAAAGGAGAGGAAATAGCACAGCTTCATGGGTCCCAAAGGAGGTAAATATACTCTGGTGATGGTGGTCGGAGACATCTTTCCACCTAGATACCCAGGTTAACCCACTACCTTGTGGGGCTAACTGGCCTAGCGGCCTCCTCTGGGGTGCTGTGGTGCTTGGTGCTTTCCCTCGTGTTCCCTGTGGCTGCTGGGTCTGTGTTCAGTCTGCAGGGTCTGGGGATGGCGCTGGCCTCCTCTTGCGGTGGTGCCTTGGCTGGCCCTGGGGCTTGGGAGTGGTGGGCTCCTCTGCTCTGCACCTGTGTCTTTTCCTTCCTGCTGTCCGCCCTGCGGCCCCTCCCCTCCTCCTTCCCCCTCACCTGCTCCCCCCTCTCCCCTCGCGGGGGGTTGGGGGCCCCTGGCCGCTGGTGGGTCGGCCGCTGGGGCCTGGCATACCTCCAGGGGGGGCTGCGACATCTGGGCTGTACCACTGGGTAAGGTTGTCAAAGTTGTTGTAAAAGGTTTGTTTGGAGGTATTTTGCCTTCGAAGCTAACGAGCTTGGAAAACCGAAGGACACAGATAAGCCAGTATGCAAACACTGCTGTCACGCATTCGCCGTGAGACTCACACATTTGGATAATTTCACCCGCACTCATGCTACACCTCCGATTTCTCACGCTCAAGTCAGAGGCACAGGAGCACAGAGGACGCAGAGGTCGTGTTGTGTAATATACAAGATACGCAGGTATGCACCCTATACCCACTAGAAACCCCCAATACCATATAACCACTATAAAACATAATTATAGGATGGTTGTGTAACTTAAACTTTCACTTTCCGTGTACGCACGCTCCTCTTTGTGCCGGCGTGCATAAAGGCGCAGATAGACACACATCCCAGCAGACAGTGAGAGATCGTCAGTCACTATGTGTGATTTTATATTTCAAACTGTGTCTTGATAGCTCATGAGCACATTTTAAATGAACACAGAGACTTAAAAAAGACAAGTCAACCTTTTGATGAATCAAAATGCAGCATTGTTCATCAGTCCATCTGAGCTGCTGTTTTCACTCACTCACTGTTTTCTAAATGATAAATTCATCCTGAGGTTCCCTGGGTCACATTTTCTTCATGATGTGAGCAATCTTTTAAGGAACAAGCTTCAAATACAATCTACTAGTGCAGTGGTTCTCAGCCTGTGGCTGGAGGCCCATAAGTGGGTCTCAGGGCTGTTTTTAGTGGACAGTGCATAAATCAGGCAAAAATTTGTAAAAATGTCTTTATTTATTTTATTTATTTTTTGCACTACCTCAGGCCTGAAACTTTCTTTTTACACAACTGTTTGTTGTGTGTGTGGTACTGTTAATTGTTACATGTTGCAACAGAGGTTATATTTGCATTTTTTTGTTAATAAAAATGTTTCTTTTAAATATTAGGTTCTTTATTTTTCATCCTTGTGGTATCGAAAATAGTATCGAGTATCGAATATTTTCCTGAGTATCGGTATCGAGTTGAAAATTTTAGTATCGTGACAA
This sequence comes from Halichoeres trimaculatus, assembly GCF_033239565.1. Taxonomy (NCBI): domain Eukaryota; kingdom Metazoa; phylum Chordata; class Actinopteri; order Labriformes; family Labridae; genus Halichoeres; species Halichoeres trimaculatus. The sequence goes on from NW_027437335.1 coordinate 11,216, forward strand.
CCATACCACTGGGTCTGGGTGGGGCGACTCCAGATCCTGCCATGAAGCAGGAGACAATGGCGGTGGGTGTCCCCTGGTGCTGGTCCCACCTCCCCCGGTGGCTCGGGCAGGGGCTGGGCACCAGGGACTTGATGTTTGGGTGCCCTGGGGTCCTCCCCTGGGGGGCAGTGCCCTTGGGGTGGCCCGCCTGAGTTGGGTCCCTGGTGGGCGCTGGGCCGGTGGTTCTGGTGCTGCGGTCTACTGGGGGGGGGGTGAGGGGTGTGTGTGTGTGTGCTTGTGCTGGGCGCGCCTGCCCACTGGAGCTCGTCTGGATTGTTGCTTGTGGGTCCTGGGTCCTTCTGTTCAGCGAGCCGTTCGGTGCTACTCCCGCGCCTTCGCGCTGTTTTGGGTGGTTTGGCCCGGCCCTCACTAGCCCTGCCTCTTAATTGCACTTCACCACTCACACATTGGACCTTTGTTTATATTATCACTTTCGGGCACATTCATAACACTTAGGGTTCTGGGGGTTGGGGGTAACAGGGGGAGCGACCAGCTCGAACCCTCTGTCTCTCCCGCCCTCCACTACAAACATTACTTGGAGTAGGGAAGGGGGTGGTTGGGGGGATTGGTGGGTGGGTGCAGTCTGTTTTAGGCTGTGGCCACTTTCTGCTCCCCTCTCGCCTGCCCCACCGATCCTTTGTTTTTCATGCAACACAACATCCACTTTTTTGGGCCAGGCAGGGAGAGGGGGGGGTTGGTGGATATATATGTAAATGATATAGATTGTAAGTATAATGTTGGGCTTTCCAAGAAATGTGTTTTAGGTGTTTGATCAGATAGTGAGAAAAGGCGCAAATGTTCACAAGCTGGTCCATGCTGGTCCAGGCGATGCTACCCTCACAGCTCAGTCAGCTCTGGAGGTCCTGTAAAAACAGAAACAAAAGGTGTCAACAAATGATTTCACTTGTAGTCCAGTTTGGATGGGGGTCAAAGGGGCAGGGGAAACACAGGGTCTTGGAGCTTATGGAAAGAGGAAAGCAACAATTTAGGCTCAAAGTTACTACTGGTATCGAAAGACTATGCAAATATACAGCTACAGCACAAATTCACCCTTCAAGCTGTGAGGACAACCACACCACAAAGACCATCTCTGTGTAGACCAGCTTGTGAACACTTGCATAATTTCAAACTTACAGATGAAACACCTAATACACATTTCTGGAAAGCCTGACATGATGTTTACACTTTACACCATTCATAGCCACCCACTACAACACCATGGTTATATTTTATCAATAGTTGGGTTTATAATCTGCTGGAGTCCCCCCTTTTTAGGCTCCGTACAGTTAACTTATCCCGTTTATGAGCAACACCGGCATTATACCTGAAATATACCGGAAATATAAATGTTTGAGTATGACAATGTTTTGAAGAAAAAAAAAGTAATCATCAGTGGCAGGATCTGTTTCTAGGGAAGCAGATTAGGGCCATTTTGGACGGAGAAAACAATTTTGGGCAAATCGAGGTTAAGTCGAAAAGATTGAAGTCAAAATGACGCAAACAAAGTTGAAATGTCGAGATTAAAGTTGAAATGACTGGAATAAAGTCGAAAAACAATTTGAGATGAAGAGCTAATGACAAGAGTAAAGTTAAAATGTCCAGATTAAAGTAGAAAGGACGAGAATAAAGTAAAAAAAATTGAGCTAAAAGTCAAAACGACAAGAATAGAGTTGAAGAAAAGGTTGAAATGAAGAAGAATGAAGTCCAAAAACGATTTTGAGATTAAAGGCGAAATGATGACAATAAATTGGAATTTCAAATTCAAAGTCAAAATTTGGAGACTAAAGTCAAAATGAGAGGAAGAAGTCTCAACAACCTGCCCTGATGTTAAGCGGTAGTACACTGAGTTCACTAAGCTCCTCAACAGCTACAGGCAAAATTGACAGTAGTAGCAGCTGCCATACAGGACAAACGGCTGTCTTCAGGATCCGTGTATGTTCTGAAAATTGTTAGATGTTCTGTTCAGGATATAAAGGATTTTAAAAAACAAAGAAAGAGTGAGCTTTTTGACTTTAATTTTAAAAATCAAAACTGAACATTGAAATTGGTGCTTAGGTTGTGCGCACTGACGCACAGCCAAGCACTTAAGAGCGCACAGGAAAAATCCAGTTGAAATTCATGCAGTAGGGCTGGGTGATGTGGCCTTAAAATAAAATCTCTGATTTTTTTCACAAAAATTTCAAGTTACAATTTTTTGATGGTTTTTTTTTTCCTTTTAAAGAAAACGATAAGTACAAATGACAGAGACAACTCAAAACCAGTTTTGTTTTAATTTTGTCAAAAACTTAAAATAATAAAAGTAACCTCTATTTGACTCTTGGAATTAAAGTTTCAGCTCTTCTTCTGTTTCAATAACTTCACTTTGTAGTTATAAGGGAGGCACATTCACATTGAAAGCTGCACCATTTTGTACATTTTGAATTTAAAAATCCTGCTAGGAAAAGCGTGTACAGTACTGTTTCAGTGCACTACAGCACTGTTCTGTTATATTCTGCTTTTAAACGATTTAAAAAAACCACTTTGTTTTTGTCTAGTTTTATTTTTTAAGGCTGTAGCCTGTTTATCCTGTATTTTAATAGAGACAAATAAGTAAAAATAAATGCTATTTATTCAAGTGTGGGCTCACAAATGTCATGCCTCCCTGCATAAGTCAGTGCCCTGGTTGGGGGCACCCCAGTCTAAAAAGTCTGGTCCGCCCCTGCTTGACAGAGCGCGGCTCGATGCTGGTTCGTTATGTTGCTCTGCTCGTCAGCGGATGGATTACTGCTGAATGGAGGGTTTAGTTGGTGGAACAGAGGGAGTTGCAGGGAAAGACGGAACTCAGCTTTCCCCAGGTAAAAGCCAAACAACTTCTCAGTCATGTCTGTCCAGGCAGCGCTGCTCTGTTCCATCGCCCATTGTCATTCCATCTCCCTCCCCGCAGTCTACTTTCACAAATCATGATCCGTCTATGTCACCATAAGAGGGGATTTTCTTCAGTAGAGTGGGGATGTTCTGAGAAAAACTAATGTATATTTCTTTACTATCTAATTTTCAAAATGATCAGAGTATTAACTTTGAAGACCAGCAGGTTTTACGCGCCTCAGTCACATTATTAATAATCTGCAGGTGAACATGAAAGGGTTCCCGGCTCTGGAAATGTTTGAGTCAAAGATCTTAATCAAACTCCTGAAAGGTGACTGATAGAAAACAGAGGATTGGAGGAAAGGGATTTGAACGTTTACTGACGAGAGGTCTAGTTTATATTAACCTCTTAGGGCTGTTGATACAGACCATAAGGAACACTTGTCTGTCAAGGTGCTGGGTGTCAAAGACATTCAAGAACATTTTATGACACTTAGGTTTCTGTTGTTTCGTTAGTGAACTGTTAAAGCATGCTGCACACACGTGGAGTCAGCGCTTGCTGCGGTATAAAAGGTGCACAATAGCGGGGGAGAAAAATTCAAATTCAAATTTTTTAAATCGTCCACAAGAAAAAGTTCGAATTAATCAATATAATCGATATATCGCCCAGGCCTATCATGCAGACTGTTTTGAACACTGTTTTTTTGCTATGATTCATACCATGTGGGAAAGACAAAGCCAATGCTGTGTTCTAATAAAGTTTTGATCTTTCAGGTGGCTTGATATATTGCAGAGGTCAAATCATTCACTGAGTAACATCAAAGAAAATGCCACACCTCAGATATGACAGTAGTTCAATTAAGAGAGACTTATAAAACAGAAAAAGTTATGAACAGATTTAATGAAAAATGCATGCAAATGAAGTTTGGCGGTTAGAACCCATCAAGCGTTGAGCAAAATAATCAATGTAGGGGGTACAATGGCGTTATGAATTATGATTATCACCCGTAAGAATACGTACCTTAGGGGTAGTCTGATGATTCTAGATAAAAGCAAAGAGAAGGCATAGAAATAATGTTAAATAATACAAATAATTGGGGTAAGTGAAGATAGAAAGGAAATATGATGATTACAACTCAACCCATGATGTGAGCAATGTCAGAGGTGAGAGGTACGACAACCTTGGATGTGAGCAATGACAGTGTGCAGAGGTCAGACGACCATATGAAAGGCAGCAATGACCTGAATTATGCAGCTGTGAATTAAAAGTGATAAATGAGATAACTTAGTGACCCAATGTGAATCCGACCACCACCAGTTATATGTTTTGAATATTTTAACATTTAATACTCATATACTGGAAACTTCAGTGCTTTAGGTGCTGCTCTATTTTGCATAATCTGTTGAGCAGTTGCCATTCCTTGTTTTAGGGGTTAATTCTCTTCATGTATGTTTTCTTGTTTTGTAATGGGAGCAGGAGTAAGATGGAGTTGTAGGAATAGAAAGTCTTGTATCTTGTATGATACAGAAGTTTAATTTTACCAAGGGATTCTTTTGTTTTGTTTTGAGTGCATGAGAAGCAGAGGGGAACCCTCTGGGCCTTTCAAGGTATTCAGTGAAGGCCTAATAAAAATATTAAAAGAACTCCTTAATAGTTATTTTATTTCTTTATTTTGTTTTTATTTATTTATTTTACTCAATGAAATCATAGCAATGAGTTTTATTTTGTTTTTATAAACTTGTCCTGGCAAACAATGGGTTAATATAACTAAATGGAAAATGGACCAACCACAATTTTCCTTTTGATGGTATCTGGGTAAATCAGCGACACATTCTGGCAGGCAGGGCCTTCATTAACTGCAACAAATGCCTGTGTAACTCAAGGGAATGTGGACACAATTTGACAATGACAGCTGTCTTAGCCAATCATATTCATTTAAGTTGTGGGCGGGATCATTTCCTGTCATCTTCCGGGGATTCGCGAATACTTACGAATACTCGCGAATACTCGCGAATACAGTATAATTTGAACTCTTCCATTATATGTCATCATATCGAGGCGCTGCCCAAGCAGCTGCCTGTTGCGACAGCTCTCTCGTCTTTGTCCGTTTTTTGTAATTATCTTCATCTCTTTTTCATAATCTTTGTATTTGGAGTGGATCATCACTTTGTATGGTTCACTGTCGGCCAAGGACACCAAACTTTTTGTGGCCTCGGCGATATTTTTTTACTATTTTTCTCCTGTGTTTGTCTGGAGATCCTACATGTAACCATGGCTGCATTGTTTACATGCGAAATTATCTGTTAGCAGCCCGTAGCATGTCAATGCTAACTAGTGTAGGGCTTGATGATTTCCCTCGAGCTGAGGAGGAGGAGGTGAGGACGACGTGCTGGTTCTCGGATGTGAGCTGGGAGGAGACGACGTGGACCTGTCCTTCCATCCATCGTTGTTGGGAACGTGGGATCTAAATCCGGTGGGATGGATAAGCTAGCTGTGCTAGCCCAGCAGCAGAGGGGCTGCCGTAGGGCAGTGTGGCTTAATGCTGTTCACGGACGTGGCTGACGGAGCTGACATCGGACGCCGGCCCCACATTGGAGGAGCTTCGCCTGCTGTGGGCAGACAGGATCCAGGAGACAGAGACTGAACAGACTGCTGGGAGGCTCAGTCCTGGACCCTGTGGAGGTGGAGACTGGCTGAACTGGAGAGTGGTGGACGGGATGTCGTCATCTAATATCTTATGGACCTTTTTGCACTTTCTATACTTTCTTACTTTTGTTTTCTTAAATGCTGCGGTGACTCCTGAATTTCCCCTCGGGGATAAATAAAGTATTTTCTATTTCTATTTCTCTATTTCTACTTACCAAACACCCCCTCCCTGCTCCTCTGCACTCAGACGGGGCCATATTTTACTTGACCAAAAACACAAATAAACGGACTCCCACCGAAAAAAATCTGATATCGGTCTGCATTCACGCTTTATTTAGAGAATTTTCAGTGCGTTACTGTCACACAAAAACACCGCTAAATAAGGCTCTAGTTCTCATGGTGTCGTAAAATGGCGCTACCTCTGCTGCAGAGCCACAGCTGGTTACGAGGCTCTCGCCGCTTAGTTTATCAGTCCGCGCGCACGGCGTGCCAGATATAAACAAATGCAGGTAGTCTTCCAGGACGAAGAGACACGATGAGAACTAGAGCATTATTTAGCGGTGTTTTTGTGCGAAAGTAACGCGCTGAAAATTCTCTAAATAAAGCGTGAATTCCGACCGATATCAGATTTTTTCGGTTGGAGTCCGTTTATTTGTGTTTTTGGTCAAGTAAAAGATGGCCCCGTCTGAGTGCAGAGGAAACCGGTAGTGATGGTGAGATGAAGCCTCATGAAGCATCGAACCACTTAAGCCCAAATGGTTCGAGAAAGGGTTCATCTCGCGAAGCTTCATGTGCTCACGAAACCACCTGCTGATCAGGCACACAATCACAGGCAGTTATAGCTTAACCACATAATGTGCGATTGAACTTCTGTGCCTATTTTTGCTCTTGGGAACGACTGTTAATTACAAAAATGAAAATAAACAAATGTTCAACAAAATAAATTCTCTACATAAATGAACACATATTCATATAAAACAGCATTTTTTAATATTCTGTGTGTAAATTTCCCATAAATGGTAGTATCAATGATATGGCAGGTTGTGTAATAATGCTTTTCTGTTGCTTTAGGAAAATTGCATGAGCTCAAACAGGCAGAGCACAGTGAAAGTGTGGAACTAGGGAGCACTGAATATGCTTATATATGGGCAATATAATATAATATACAGTACAGGGGAGATTTTACTCATTTTTATTTTGAAAACTAAAACTGCTATCCCAACTCTAGTATCAACACTATTAGTGACTGATCAACTCTATCAAAAGCCTACATTTTGAATAGAATAGAATAGAATAGAAAATACTTTATTTATCCCCGAGGAGAAATTCAGGAGTCACCGCAGCATTTAAGAAAACAAAAGTAAGAAAGAGCATAGAAAGTGCAACAATGTCCATAAGAAATTAGATGACGACAGCTCGTCCACCACTCTCCAGCCCAGCCAGTCTCCACCTCCACAGGGTCCAGGACTGAGCCTCCCCAGCAGTCTGTTCAGTCTCTGTCTCCTGGATCTTGTCTGCTCACAGCAGGCGAAGCTCCTCCAATGTGGCGCCGGCTTCCGATGTCAGCTCCGTCAGCGACGTCCGTGAACAGCACGATTCCGCTGGGTTAGCACAGCTAGCTGGTCCATCCCCTTGAGCTAGATCCCACGTTCCCAACAACGATGGATGGAAGGACAGGTCCACGTCGTCACCTCCCAGCTCACATCCGAGAACCAGCACATCGTCCTCACCTCCTCCTCCTCAGCTCGAGGGAAATCATCAAGCCTTGCACCAGTTAGCATTCACATGCTACAGGCTGCTAACAGCTAATTTCGCATGTAAACAATGCAGCAATGGTTACATGTAGGATCTTCAGACAAACACAGGAGAAAGTAGTAAAAAATATCACCTGGATTGGAGCCTGATGGGCTTATGCTGCTGTCAAACCTCGGGGTAAGCTCTGAACCACTTTCCGAAGCAGTCACGTGGTACAGTCGGGCAACGAGGCTCCTCCTCCTAATGAAGCAAGCCTCGATGCGCGCTTTGAAGCCTCGGCACATCTTGTAACGTAACCGGCACATGAGCAGGGAGGAGGTGTTTGGTGCGAGCGCTCTGGGCTTCTGCTGCACAAAAACACTGCTGTAGGGGTAATTTCTGCCCTAAACCATGTGATAGGACCCAACTTGTTCCATCCCGGAGTATCACTTTGATGGATAAACGCCTAACTGTAGCTGTGAGTGAGTGAGGAGAAAAGAGAAGATCTAGTTGGCAGAACGTGAACAGAAATGGCGGAAAGTAATGGAGAAGACTGTGTGGTTGCTGGATTACTTGAAACTCTGTTTTTTTTTTTTTTTGTTCAATTTTATATCTTAATTTTTTTAATTGTTTGAAGTTGTGTTAGGTGTTGCAGTGTTCAGGCACATGATAAATTTGTAATCACACAAAACTATTAATATACTAAGCTTCCATGTCACATGATTCTGGCTATTGTTTTTATTTCTTTGTTTTATTGTTCATTGCCACGTGTGGTCCCATGGTCCTACTGGAGGCCCAGTGGCTGGGACCACGGTTCGCCACCGATGAGAAGTATGTGTGTGTGTTTTGTCTCTCCTTGTATCTTGTTATCCCTCGTCCTTGTTTTTCTTTTTTCTTCTCTCTTTCTCTGTTTCATTTTCTCTCTCTGCTCTTTTCACAGCTCAGTCAGCCAGTTCTGTGAATAATCCATCTTGATGTCTGGTAGAAATCTTCGTTTCGTCTCATGGAATGTCAAAGGAATGAATAATGTCGTCAAAGTCAACAAGGTAATATCACACCTGCAACACCTGAAGGGGAGATCTGTGCTTCTAACAAGAAACTCACCTTCGCAATTCTGAAATATCTTGTGTAGAAAGGGCTTGGATGGGTCACTTATTCCACTCTGGGTTTACTGAGAGGGTAAGGGGTGCTTGCAATTGTTATACAACTCCTTGGAAACCTCTGTTACTATATCTGATCCTAACGGACGTGTTGTTATAGTCTCTGACAAACCACCCCTGTAGTCCTGGCTTCAGTGTATGCTCCCACTTGGGATGATGAAAAATTTGTATCTTTTTTTTTTTCTTCTTCACTTAATCTTTAAGACCACCTTATCATTGTTTGGGGCGATTTTAATCTGGTATAGGACACCACACTTGATAGATCATCTGCTAAACATATCGCTCAAACAAAATCAGCTACCACCTTAAAATTTCATACAGACCATTTGGGATTGTCTGACCCTTGGAGAACTAGGTTTCCTTACAATAAAGAATTTTCCTTCTTTTCTCATGTGCACCATAGCTTCTCGCAAATAGATTTCTTCCTACTGGATAATAAACTGTTGCACAGTACTGTTGCCTGTGAATATCATAGTATAGTCATCTCTGATCATGCCCTTGCATCAGTAGACATCACTTTCTCCCTCTGCAGACCTGCTCACAAATTCTGGAAATTTAAGTCACAGTTGCTCTCTGAAGCTAAATTTAAAGAATTTCTCATTGAGGAAATCAATTTCTTCTTTAACAATTACAATAATTGACGTGCCTGATATCAGCAGTGATATACTGTGGGATTCTTTTAAAACATATTTACGCGGGCAGATCATCTTATTTGTTTCCCATTCTAAAAAATCATAACTTTCTAAGTTGACAGAACGATCCGATGAAACCCGTATTTTAGATGCCCAATTTGCCTCCAATCCCCCAGCTGCATTATACAAAAAGAGATTAAAGCTACAGTCTCAATATGAATTGCTATCAACCAGCAAAGTTGAGATTCAGCTTTTACAAACAAAGCAACGCTTCTTTGAACAAGTTGATAAACCTGGCAAACTATTAGCATATCAAGCCCGCTCTGCAACTGCCTCTAAACTCATACCTAACATAGCATCCCCAGCTGGGTTAGTTACAACAGATCCTAGTGAAATTTTTAATACTTTCTCTAATTATTATTTAACACTCTACTCGTCCGAAATCTCCTTCCACAACTGGTCAGAGCCAAACCCCCTAGACTACTTTACATTCCCTCAAGTAGACAACAATGAGTTTAGTAATCTAGGAGCCCCCATAACATTTGCTGAGGTCCAAGAAGCTATCGGGTCTTTACAAAGCTCCAAATCCCCTGGACGGATACTCCACAGAATTTTTCCAAACCTTTTCTAGCAAACTAGCTCCCATCCTAGTAAGGGTATTTAATGATGCATTTGCAAGAGGGAAACTTCCTTCTACATTCTCAGAAGTGTCAATAACCTTGTTACTTAAGAAGGATAAAAATCCTCTCCACTGCAGCAGCTATGGGCCCATCTCCCTCTTAAATGTTGACTCTAAAAATTGTCCAAAGTGCTCGCCACTCGTCTCCTGAAGGTTACGCTAACGAACCCGCACCAGACCAGTTTCATCTCTGGTCGACAATCTTTTTCAGTAATACTAGAAGGTTATTCAACATCATCTGCTCTTCTTCAGACTCCATCCCGGCTGAAATCATCCTATCTCTAGGCGCCGAAAAGGCTTTTAATCAGGTCGAGTGGAGCTACTTGTTCCATATTCCAAGTAAATTCAGTTTTGACTCCAACTTCATATCATGGATTAAGCTTCTTTACATTTCCCCCTGTGGCTAAGATTAATATTAACGGTATAAAATGTAATTAATTTCCTTTATCCTGGGGCACTCGTCAGAGATGCCTGCTTTCCCCATCTCTGCTTGCTCTAGCCGTCAAGCCCTTAGCCGTATGGCTTCGTTATGAAGATAAATTTGAAGGGATTTTCTCGATTTGGCTTATTTCTTTATGCAGATGACCTTCTGCTTTACATCACCAATCCAACTTCATCACTTTCTGTTATCTTGGATATTCTAGAATAATTTATGAAATTATCTGACTATAGAATTAATAGGGATGTCCGATATTACATTTTCACTTCCGATACGATACCGATACTGCAGCATTGAGTATTGGCCGATACCGATATTAATCCGATACGATATCAGCATTAACATGCATACTTTTATTACTTATTTTGTAGTATGTCTGTCATGTTAGAAAAGGCTTGATTCAGTGATTTTATTCAAACAAAGAACAGCAGTCAGCAACAGTAGGTATGAGGAAAAACTGTCCCATCTATTATTAACCAACGGGTAACAGAAATTTTAACATTAAACATAAAAATACTAGTAATTGAATAAAATAAAGAATAAATTAGAAAACCCAGAAAATAACCTAAATAAATCAAATAAAAACAGCAGGAGCGGAGTCTGGAATGGACTGCTTATA
>NW_027437336.1:0-21411 GCF_033239565.1 Halichoeres trimaculatus
CCCTTTATCTGCGGGTTTTATAATAATGCTTTTATCTTTTATTAATTCTGTTAGCGCTTCCACTTCTTCCTGTGTTAAATTATTTTTTTCTTTATAAAATCTGAAATGACATTCAAAATCTCCATTGTCTTTTTCAATTAAGGAATTAATTTCCCTTGGTAATTTATTTATTGGTGGTGACCATATTGATTTTGGTGTAAATGGTGGCGGTGGTGTTCGAGTTTTATCTTTAAAATATGCTGCAAACATTATCTTTCTATGATAATTTTGAATATCCAATTGTAATTGATTTTTTTGGTTCTTCCCTAGATCAATAGTCGGGATAAATGTCAGACCTTTATTAAGTAATTTAAATTGTGCCTCTGTGGGGTGAAAGTTCTTTGCTAAGATGATCACATTTTTTGACAAAAGGGGTCTAAACCCCTGTTGCCCCTCCTCCAAGAGGCTTACGGGGCACTGAAGTTTAACTTAGCAATCCAATGGCCCAACATGGCTGTGGCCGTTTCCTGGGTCCAATGGATATGATCTCTTTCTGTGTCAAACAAGAGATCTTCCAGTGCCTCAATGTGTGGCATATTTTTAATGATGTGACTGTTCAGTATCTGGAGGGTCATCTTCTCTCCAGCTGACAATGCCAATGAGTAATTGATCACTGGAATCCACACTTCAGCATAAGGGAACTGCTTCTTAGCCATTCGCAATGCTGCCTGCATCTGCTTTATAGCTGTTTCCTTAGCTCTCTGTCCTCGGCTATTCAAACCAAAGGAAAGGACCACTTTATTGACTACCAGGTGGCTCTTGGCTTTGGCTATAATGGCCTCTGCATGTCGGAAATTTGCCCCTGGATAGCTTTCGATCTGTAGGTCCGGCACATTGTGACCTGGGATCCTGGCCAAGTTCGAATCACCGATGATCAACCACTTTTTCCTGACCTCAAGATCCCAGTCGATCATTTTGCGATCTGAGTAGTTGTGTCTGTTGATCTTATACAAGGGTTCATCATCATCAAAAAATCTTTCTGGTAGAACCCCTTGAAACTCATCCTCTGAATGGTCTTGGGAGAAAAGTGGGTCCAGGTGAGTATAAGTTGTAGCACGCAACGTCTGAGGCACTAATGGTGGAGTTCTATCCAAATCAATCCGATCTTCAAGGTCCTGCAAGTCCAGTTCTTGCTCTATGACCATGTCCACCTGTATCAGTGGTTCTTGATGGACCTGTGCTTCAGTCTGCTGGACCTCAGGTGCCACTGTTGGAGTCCTCTCCAGAACCCTTTCTTCCAAGTACTGAACAGTTTGTTCTTGTTCAATCTCAGGTTCTCCCTCTGAAAGATGAGGCTCCTGGTCTTGTGGGGCCCGTCTTGTTTCCCCACCAGTGTCCCTTTGTGCCCGCGTCTTTTTGGCCCTCTGCTGTTTGGGAGAACTCTGTACAACTGTCCGCACGGGCAAGTCTTCATCCTCTGATTCCTGATTTGCCGGTTGTCTGCCAACCGGGGACAAGCCCATCAGTCCCAGATCATCTGGGGAGGGACTTCCCTCTCGTTCCCCTGTCTGGGTTGTAGTTGAAGCCATCTTGGCTTTTTGTTTGGGAGTCGGTTGGACTTCTGTTGTTTTTTTGGTTTTGCTTTTGGTTGTGGTCTTGGGGTCTGGAGGGATTTCTACTATCTCCTCTAAGAACTCAGTTTGAGAGGCGGGGAGAACTGCACCCCTTCTTCTCCTCAACAACCCCTCTGTTCTTGGTTGTTCTTGTGGAACCTCATCTTGTGTGTCTCTAGGCTTATCAGGTTCCCCGCACGCTGCAATCAATGCCTCCGCATGATCGATAGCCCCTGCATCTACGCGGGTGAGGTTGCGGCGGGTCCAGCGTACTGCCACTTGAAAAGCCTCCTTCCAGTCTGGCTCCAATTTTCCAGACAAGTCCTGCAACATTTCCTCCAGACGATCTTTATAATGGTCTTGAAGAATAATCAGAGTGGTGTGGCCCCAGTTCTTAGCATTTCCTGCTATCATGTCCAACGTTTTTTCTGTTGGGCTGGCCGGTTTTATCATGTTTGCCAAGACATCCGTCATTCTGGCTATCATCAGGGGGCCATGCTCATCAGACTCGGGGCTCACATTTTGGAGATGATGCACCATTTTGATGATCTTATGAAATTGGCGGACTTGTTTTCCAAATTTCGGATCAGTTGGTGCTTGTTGATTTTTGGGCATGTTGCCTCTGCCCTGTTCCCTGGCAGCCGCCATGGGATTGGCTGGTCTCACCACCTGTGCATAGGTTCTCATTCGGGGTCCCCAATATGGTGGTGCAGGAAAACGGGGATGGCGGGGAGCGGCGTAAGCCCCGGGAGGCACAGGCTGGTTAGGGGACTGAAAGCGAACCTGCCTTCCACTTGGAAAGACAGGAAATGCACGGGCCATCCCGTAGCGTCCCCCTCTCCCCCCATCCCAGGACCCTTTATGGGCTTGCGGTCTTTCAAAGTACCGGGGGCGACCGCGTGCCCTCCCGTACTGTACCTGGGTCCACTCACCTGGAGTGGGCCCGAACATTTTGTTTTAAAGATATTTATTTATATATTTTTTATATTTTTTAATGTATTTATATATGTAGGTATGTATTTATAATGTATTTATATAATATTAAGTTCTTTTTTTATTGCAAAATATGAAATAAAATGAACAAAATGTTTTTTATGTAATAAAAAAATGAAATGAAATGAATATTGTTTTTAATGAAAAGAAATGCAATCAAATGATTTTAATTCAAAAAACTCCCAAAATGAAAATACACGTGCCCACACGCGACGTTTCGACCGCTATGGGTCTTCTTCAGGCTGGGCACGGCTAATGGCAAAACAGAAAACAAGCTAGCTGAATGGCTGTCCAAGAAGGTGTTCTCGCTTTGGAGGTCAGAGAAGAAATGAGCTAGTGAGCACTGGTTTCCCTTTTATACCCCTCCCAATTTGAGTTCTCTGTAAATAATGAATTTTGCTATTTTCTCATGTTCGCTCTTTTTTAACCTTATAATTGCTGTTTGTTTTTAGCTTTTTAGGCCCTTTTCTCTATAAATTATATATTAAACTAAACTTAAAGTATTTATTTATGGAAAAATAATTATTTGAACTGCTATTTAATAATTTTAACCCCTGTTTATTAATGTTTTAAAGTTTTTATTTATTAATTTATTCCTGGGAATAGTATTTATTTTGACTTCTATTTAATTATTTTAACCCTTATTTATTATACATTTTAAAGTTTGTGAATTTTAAATCCCAATTTTACCAGTTAAACTAATTCTAAATAACCCAAAACCTGGGGATAGTGTTAGGGTTAGAGTCCGGGTTAGGGTTAGGGTTAGGGTCCGGGTTAGGGTTAGGGTTAGGGTCAGGGTTAGGGTTAGGGTTAGGGGTTAGGGTTAGGGTTAGGGTCCGGGTTAGGGTTAGGGTTAGGGTCCGGGTTAGGGTTAGGGTTAGGGTCCGGGTTAGGGTTAGGGTTAGGGTCCGGGTTAGGGTTAGGGTTAGGGTTAGGGGTTAGGGTTAGGGTTAGGGTCCGGGTTAGGGTTAGGGTCCGGGTTAGGGTTAGGGTTAGGGTCCGGGTTAGGGTTAGGGTCCGGGTTAGGGTTAGGGTTAGGGTAAGGGTCAAGTTTAGGGTTAGGTTTAGGGCTAGACCAACTTAGGTTCTAGAGGCCATAAATGTAACTAAAATTAATACTTATTCTCTAAAAGCTCCTTATTCTTCCGACTCCTCCTAATGACCTAATTGTACTTAATATTGAGACCAAAAGGTTCCTTTGTATCCAATAAGTATATCCACCGTCTCTCAAAACTCTTTCTCTCTCTCTCAGTCCAAGAAAAATTACTTTGAACTCCTGCTACTCGGACTGCCTGTAAACCATGTAAAATGAAATGTTTAACCAAGGGAGTATGAATCTCTTTTTTGTTCCTAATATTAAATCTGTGCTGCCACATTCTTGTCTTAATGGGATTTCCTGTTTCTCCGATATACTGTTTCCCGCATTTAGCACAGAAAATAACATATACACAATTCTTTGTATATGGTGTAAAATGTTGTGTAATTCTGAATGTAGTTTTCCGAACTCTATTTTTAATAAACTTTAGTAAACAAAACCTTTCATCCTTAAAATTTGTCCTGGGCTGCTGAAGTGGTTTGATTTTGGCTCGGACCAAGATATCTCTCAAAGTGCTATTTCTCCTATATGCCGAAATGACTTGGTGGTTATTTAAAATTCCTGCACCCTGTATCAGTGTATTGAAATTATTTTTCATGCAGCCATTTAAAATCCTACTGACTTTAGAATACTGGGTAATGATTGGAAGAATTTCCTTATTTGACTTTGGCTTTGATGTAAGAAAATTGTTAAAACATCCTCTCAAAAAACCTCTCGAATATCCTCTTTTCCTTAAGGCCCCAAAAAGTATTTTTGTTGCATGGAGAAAATCTTGCTTTTGCGTACAAATTCTATGGAATCTTAATAACTGTGATTTTACCAGCCCTCTAAATGTGTGTAGTGGATGGAAACTGTTTTTAAAAAGCAAAGCATGTGTATCGGTTTCCTTGAAGAACACCTTAATATCCAAAGTTCCATCCAGATCAAAAGAAGGACCCTTGTAAACTGTGGTGTCCAAAAAATCAATGGATTGACGGCCTACTGCATATTTCAACTTGATTGATGGGTCATGGTTATTCAAATTGTCCATAAAATGCTCAAAATCTTCCTTAGAATGACACCAAATGCCCCAAATGTCATCCAGATATCTTAAATAATAAAGTGGTTTTTTGGCACATTTAGCCAGGGCTTCTTCTTCCCAGCTTGCCATAAAGATATTTGCATAGGCTGGGGCAAATTTTTTACCCATGGCCGTTCCTTTAACTTGTAAATAATACTCATTGTTAAAAACAAAATCGTTCCTGGTCAAATTAATTTCCAGAAGATGTAGAATTTCTTCATCAGGCCTGTCTCGTCTAGGAAACTTTTTAAAGATTTTTTTAACTGTGTCCATACCCGCTTTAATGTCAATATTTGTATATAAGTTATCCACATCCAAACTGAAAAACATGAATTCTTCTGTGATTTTGATGTTCTTAACTATCTCTATGAAATGATATGTATCTTTGACATATGAGGGATGCAGCACCGAAAGTGGGTTAAGAAAATGATCTATGTACTCTGCAGTTTGATATGTCTCACTCCCACAATCTGAGACAATTGGTCGTCCTGGGGGTATCTCATATGGAACGGTCCATTTCTCGGGTTCTTTATGAATTTTGGGAAGTATGTAAAACCGTCTTTCCCTTGGTTGTGTTTCCCCTTTTAAATATTGTTTTTGTTTATTATTTATAAATTTCCTATCTTTTAATGTATCAATGATTGAATGAACTAATGGGACTGTTTCAAGATAAATTGGTGCATCTAATTTTTTATAATAAGTTGTGTCGTTCAGCTGCCGTTGTACTTCTGTAATATATTGATCTCGTCCCATAATGACCACCGCACTCCCTTTATCTGCGGGTTTTATAATAATGCTTTTATCTTTTATTAATTCTGTTAGCGCTTCCACTTCTTCCTGTGTTAAATTATTTTTTTCTTTATAAAATCTGAAATGACATTCAAAATCTCCATTGTCTTTTTCAATTAAGGAATTAATTTCCCTTGGTAATTTATTTATTGGTGGTGACCATATTGATTTTGGTGTAAATGGTGGCGGTGGTGTTCGAGTTTTATCTTTAAAATATGCTGCAAACATTATCTTTCTATGATAATTTTGAATATCCAATTGTAATTGATTTTTTTGGTTCTTCCCTAGATCAATAGTCGGGATAAATGTCAGACCTTTATTAAGTAATTTAAATTGTGCCTCTGTGGGGTGAAAGTTCTTTGCTAAGATGATCACATTTTTTGACAAAAGGGGTCTAAACCCCTGTTGCCCCTCCTCCAAGAGGCTTACGGGGCACTGAAGTTTAACTTAGCAATCCAATGGCCCAACATGGCTGTGGCCGTTTCCTGGGTCCAATGGATATGATCTCTTTCTGTGTCAAACAAGAGATCTTCCAGTGCCTCAATGTGTGGCATATTTTTAATGATGTGACTGTTCAGTATCTGGAGGGTCATCTTCTCTCCAGCTGACAATGCCAATGAGTAATTGATCACTGGAATCCACACTTCAGCATAAGGGAACTGCTTCTTAGCCATTCGCAATGCTGCCTGCATCTGCTTTATAGCTGTTTCCTTAGCTCTCTGTCCTCGGCTATTCAAACCAAAGGAAAGGACCACTTTATTGACTACCAGGTGGCTCTTGGCTTTGGCTATAATGGCCTCTGCATGTCGGAAATTTGCCCCTGGATAGCTTTCGATCTGTAGGTCCGGCACATTGTGACCTGGGATCCTGGCCAAGTTCGAATCACCGATGATCAACCACTTTTTCCTGACCTCAAGATCCCAGTCGATCATTTTGCGATCTGAGTAGTTGTGTCTGTTGATCTTATACAAGGGTTCATCATCATCAAAAAATCTTTCTGGTAGAACCCCTTGAAACTCATCCTCTGAATGGTCTTGGGAGAAAAGTGGGTCCAGGTGAGTATAAGTTGTAGCACGCAACGTCTGAGGCACTAATGGTGGAGTTCTATCCAAATCAATCCGATCTTCAAGGTCCTGCAAGTCCAGTTCTTGCTCTATGACCATGTCCACCTGTATCAGTGGTTCTTGATGGACCTGTGCTTCAGTCTGCTGGACCTCAGGTGCCACTGTTGGAGTCCTCTCCAGAACCCTTTCTTCCAAGTACTGAACAGTTTGTTCTTGTTCAATCTCAGGTTCTCCCTCTGAAAGATGAGGCTCCTGGTCTTGTGGGGCCCGTCTTGTTTCCCCACCAGTGTCCCTTTGTGCCCGCGTCTTTTTGGCCCTCTGCTGTTTGGGAGAACTCTGTACAACTGTCCGCACGGGCAAGTCTTCATCCTCTGATTCCTGATTTGCCGGTTGTCTGCCAACCGGGGACAAGCCCATCAGTCCCAGATCATCTGGGGAGGGACTTCCCTCTCGTTCCCCTGTCTGGGTTGTAGTTGAAGCCATCTTGGCTTTTTGTTTGGGAGTCGGTTGGACTTCTGTTGTTTTTTTGGTTTTGCTTTTGGTTGTGGTCTTGGGGTCTGGAGGGATTTCTACTATCTCCTCTAAGAACTCAGTTTGAGAGGCGGGGAGAACTGCACCCCTTCTTCTCCTCAACAACCCCTCTGTTCTTGGTTGTTCTTGTGGAACCTCATCTTGTGTGTCTCTAGGCTTATCAGGTTCCCCGCACGCTGCAATCAATGCCTCCGCATGATCGATAGCCCCTGCATCTACGCGGGTGAGGTTGCGGCGGGTCCAGCGTACTGCCACTTGAAAAGCCTCCTTCCAGTCTGGCTCCAATTTTCCAGACAAGTCCTGCAACATTTCCTCCAGACGATCTTTATAATGGTCTTGAAGAATAATCAGAGTGGTGTGGCCCCAGTTCTTAGCATTTCCTGCTATCATGTCCAACGTTTTTTCTGTTGGGCTGGCCGGTTTTATCATGTTTGCCAAGACATCCGTCATTCTGGCTATCATCAGGGGGCCATGCTCATCAGACTCGGGGCTCACATTTTGGAGATGATGCACCATTTTGATGATCTTATGAAATTGGCGGACTTGTTTTCCAAATTTCGGATCAGTTGGTGCTTGTTGATTTTTGGGCATGTTGCCTCTGCCCTGTTCCCTGGCAGCCGCCATGGGATTGGCTGGTCTCACCACCTGTGCATAGGTTCTCATTCGGGGTCCCCAATATGGTGGTGCAGGAAAACGGGGATGGCGGGGAGCGGCGTAAGCCCCGGGAGGCACAGGCTGGTTAGGGGACTGAAAGCGAACCTGCCTTCCACTTGGAAAGACAGGAAATGCACGGGCCATCCCGTAGCGTCCCCCTCTCCCCCCATCCCAGGACCCTTTATGGGCTTGCGGTCTTTCAAAGTACCGGGGGCGACCGCGTGCCCTCCCGTACTGTACCTGGGTCCACTCACCTGGAGTGGGCCCGAACATTTTGTTTTAAAGATATTTATTTATATATTTTTTATATTTTTTAATGTATTTATATATGTAGGTATGTATTTATAATGTATTTATATAATATTAAGTTCTTTTTTTATTGCAAAATATGAAATAAAATGAACAAAATGTTTTTTATGTAATAAAAAAATGAAATGAAATGAATATTGTTTTTAATGAAAAGAAATGCAATCAAATGATTTTAATTCAAAAAACTCCCAAAATGAAAATACACGTGCCCACACGCGACGTTTCGACCGCTATGGGTCTTCTTCAGGCTGGGCACGGCTAATGGCAAAACAGAAAACAAGCTAGCTGAATGGCTGTCCAAGAAGGTGTTCTCGCTTTGGAGGTCAGAGAAGAAATGAGCTAGTGAGCACTGGTTTCCCTTTTATACCCCTCCCAATTTGAGTTCTCTGTAAATAATGAATTTTGCTATTTTCTCATGTTCGCTCTTTTTTAACCTTATAATTGCTGTTTGTTTTTAGCTTTTTAGGCCCTTTTCTCTATAAATTATATATTAAACTAAACTTAAAGTATTTATTTATGGAAAAATAATTATTTGAACTGCTATTTAATAATTTTAACCCCTGTTTATTAATGTTTTAAAGTTTTTATTTATTAATTTATTCCTGGGAATAGTATTTATTTTGACTTCTATTTAATTATTTTAACCCTTATTTATTATACATTTTAAAGTTTGTGAATTTTAAATCCCAATTTTACCAGTTAAACTAATTCTAAATAACCCAAAACCTGGGGATAGTGTTAGGGTTAGAGTCCGGGTTAGGGTTAGGGTTAGGGTCCGGGTTAGGGTTAGGGTTAGGGTCAGGGTTAGGGTTAGGGTTAGGGGTTAGGGTTAGGGTTAGGGTCCGGGTTAGGGTTAGGGTTAGGGTCCGGGTTAGGGTTAGGGTTAGGGTCCGGGTTAGGGTTAGGGTTAGGGTCCGGGTTAGGGTTAGGGTTAGGGTTAGGGGTTAGGGTTAGGGTTAGGGTCCGGGTTAGGGTTAGGGTCCGGGTTAGGGTTAGGGTTAGGGTCCGGGTTAGGGTTAGGGTCCGGGTTAGGGTTAGGGTTAGGGTAAGGGTCAAGTTTAGGGTTAGGTTTAGGGCTAGACCAACTTAGGTTCTAGAGGCCATAAATGTAACTAAAATTAATACTTATTCTCTAAAAGCTCCTTATTCTTCCGACTCCTCCTAATGACCTAATTGTACTTAATATTGAGACCAAAAGGTTCCTTTGTATCCAATAAGTATATCCACCGTCTCTCAAAACTCTTTCTCTCTCTCTCAGTCCAAGAAAAATTACTTTGAACTCCTGCTACTCGGACTGCCTGTAAACCATGTAAAATGAAATGTTTAACCAAGGGAGTATGAATCTCTTTTTTGTTCCTAATATTAAATCTGTGCTGCCACATTCTTGTCTTAATGGGATTTCCTGTTTCTCCGATATACTGTTTCCCGCATTTAGCACAGAAAATAACATATACACAATTCTTTGTATATGGTGTAAAATGTTGTGTAATTCTGAATGTAGTTTTCCGAACTCTATTTTTAATAAACTTTAGTAAACAAAACCTTTCATCCTTAAAATTTGTCCTGGGCTGCTGAAGTGGTTTGATTTTGGCTCGGACCAAGATATCTCTCAAAGTGCTATTTCTCCTATATGCCGAAATGACTTGGTGGTTATTTAAAATTCCTGCACCCTGTATCAGTGTATTGAAATTATTTTTCATGCAGCCATTTAAAATCCTACTGACTTTAGAATACTGGGTAATGATTGGAAGAATTTCCTTATTTGACTTTGGCTTTGATGTAAGAAAATTGTTAAAACATCCTCTCAAAAAACCTCTCGAATATCCTCTTTTCCTTAAGGCCCCAAAAAGTATTTTTGTTGCATGGAGAAAATCTTGCTTTTGCGTACAAATTCTATGGAATCTTAATAACTGTGATTTTACCAGCCCTCTAAATGTGTGTAGTGGATGGAAACTGTTTTTAAAAAGCAAAGCATGTGTATCGGTTTCCTTGAAGAACACCTTAATATCCAAAGTTCCATCCAGATCAAAAGAAGGACCCTTGTAAACTGTGGTGTCCAAAAAATCAATGGATTGACGGCCTACTGCATATTTCAACTTGATTGATGGGTCATGGTTATTCAAATTGTCCATAAAATGCTCAAAATCTTCCTTAGAATGACACCAAATGCCCCAAATGTCATCCAGATATCTTAAATAATAAAGTGGTTTTTTGGCACATTTAGCCAGGGCTTCTTCTTCCCAGCTTGCCATAAAGATATTTGCATAGGCTGGGGCAAATTTTTTACCCATGGCCGTTCCTTTAACTTGTAAATAATACTCATTGTTAAAAACAAAATCGTTCCTGGTCAAATTAATTTCCAGAAGATGTAGAATTTCTTCATCAGGCCTGTCTCGTCTAGGAAACTTTTTAAAGATTTTTTTAACTGTGTCCATACCCGCTTTAATGTCAATATTTGTATATAAGTTATCCACATCCAAACTGAAAAACATGAATTCTTCTGTGATTTTGATGTTCTTAACTATCTCTATGAAATGATATGTATCTTTGACATATGAGGGATGCAGCACCGAAAGTGGGTTAAGAAAATGATCTATGTACTCTGCAGTTTGATATGTCTCACTCCCACAATCTGAGACAATTGGTCGTCCTGGGGGTATCTCATATGGAACGGTCCATTTCTCGGGTTCTTTATGAATTTTGGGAAGTATGTAAAACCGTCTTTCCCTTGGTTGTGTTTCCCCTTTTAAATATTGTTTTTGTTTATTATTTATAAATTTCCTATCTTTTAATGTATCAATGATTGAATGAACTAATGGGACTGTTTCAAGATAAATTGGTGCATCTAATTTTTTATAATAAGTTGTGTCGTTCAGCTGCCGTTGTACTTCTGTAATATATTGATCTCGTCCCATAATGACCACCGCACTCCCTTTATCTGCGGGTTTTATAATAATGCTTTTATCTTTTATTAATTCTGTTAGCGCTTCCACTTCTTCCTGTGTTAAATTATTTTTTTCTTTATAAAATCTGAAATGACATTCAAAATCTCCATTGTCTTTTTCAATTAAGGAATTAATTTCCCTTGGTAATTTATTTATTGGTGGTGACCATATTGATTTTGGTGTAAATGGTGGCGGTGGTGTTCGAGTTTTATCTTTAAAATATGCTGCAAACATTATCTTTCTATGATAATTTTGAATATCCAATTGTAATTGATTTTTTTGGTTCTTCCCTAGATCAATAGTCGGGATAAATGTCAGACCTTTATTAAGTAATTTAAATTGTGCCTCTGTGGGGTGAAAGTTCTTTGCTAAGATGATCACATTTTTTGACAAAAGGGGTCTAAACCCCTGTTGCCCCTCCTCCAAGAGGCTTACGGGGCACTGAAGTTTAACTTAGCAATCCAATGGCCCAACATGGCTGTGGCCGTTTCCTGGGTCCAATGGATATGATCTCTTTCTGTGTCAAACAAGAGATCTTCCAGTGCCTCAATGTGTGGCATATTTTTAATGATGTGACTGTTCAGTATCTGGAGGGTCATCTTCTCTCCAGCTGACAATGCCAATGAGTAATTGATCACTGGAATCCACACTTCAGCATAAGGGAACTGCTTCTTAGCCATTCGCAATGCTGCCTGCATCTGCTTTATAGCTGTTTCCTTAGCTCTCTGTCCTCGGCTATTCAAACCAAAGGAAAGGACCACTTTATTGACTACCAGGTGGCTCTTGGCTTTGGCTATAATGGCCTCTGCATGTCGGAAATTTGCCCCTGGATAGCTTTCGATCTGTAGGTCCGGCACATTGTGACCTGGGATCCTGGCCAAGTTCGAATCACCGATGATCAACCACTTTTTCCTGACCTCAAGATCCCAGTCGATCATTTTGCGATCTGAGTAGTTGTGTCTGTTGATCTTATACAAGGGTTCATCATCATCAAAAAATCTTTCTGGTAGAACCCCTTGAAACTCATCCTCTGAATGGTCTTGGGAGAAAAGTGGGTCCAGGTGAGTATAAGTTGTAGCACGCAACGTCTGAGGCACTAATGGTGGAGTTCTATCCAAATCAATCCGATCTTCAAGGTCCTGCAAGTCCAGTTCTTGCTCTATGACCATGTCCACCTGTATCAGTGGTTCTTGATGGACCTGTGCTTCAGTCTGCTGGACCTCAGGTGCCACTGTTGGAGTCCTCTCCAGAACCCTTTCTTCCAAGTACTGAACAGTTTGTTCTTGTTCAATCTCAGGTTCTCCCTCTGAAAGATGAGGCTCCTGGTCTTGTGGGGCCCGTCTTGTTTCCCCACCAGTGTCCCTTTGTGCCCGCGTCTTTTTGGCCCTCTGCTGTTTGGGAGAACTCTGTACAACTGTCCGCACGGGCAAGTCTTCATCCTCTGATTCCTGATTTGCCGGTTGTCTGCCAACCGGGGACAAGCCCATCAGTCCCAGATCATCTGGGGAGGGACTTCCCTCTCGTTCCCCTGTCTGGGTTGTAGTTGAAGCCATCTTGGCTTTTTGTTTGGGAGTCGGTTGGACTTCTGTTGTTTTTTTGGTTTTGCTTTTGGTTGTGGTCTTGGGGTCTGGAGGGATTTCTACTATCTCCTCTAAGAACTCAGTTTGAGAGGCGGGGAGAACTGCACCCCTTCTTCTCCTCAACAACCCCTCTGTTCTTGGTTGTTCTTGTGGAACCTCATCTTGTGTGTCTCTAGGCTTATCAGGTTCCCCGCACGCTGCAATCAATGCCTCCGCATGATCGATAGCCCCTGCATCTACGCGGGTGAGGTTGCGGCGGGTCCAGCGTACTGCCACTTGAAAAGCCTCCTTCCAGTCTGGCTCCAATTTTCCAGACAAGTCCTGCAACATTTCCTCCAGACGATCTTTATAATGGTCTTGAAGAATAATCAGAGTGGTGTGGCCCCAGTTCTTAGCATTTCCTGCTATCATGTCCAACGTTTTTTCTGTTGGGCTGGCCGGTTTTATCATGTTTGCCAAGACATCCGTCATTCTGGCTATCATCAGGGGGCCATGCTCATCAGACTCGGGGCTCACATTTTGGAGATGATGCACCATTTTGATGATCTTATGAAATTGGCGGACTTGTTTTCCAAATTTCGGATCAGTTGGTGCTTGTTGATTTTTGGGCATGTTGCCTCTGCCCTGTTCCCTGGCAGCCGCCATGGGATTGGCTGGTCTCACCACCTGTGCATAGGTTCTCATTCGGGGTCCCCAATATGGTGGTGCAGGAAAACGGGGATGGCGGGGAGCGGCGTAAGCCCCGGGAGGCACAGGCTGGTTAGGGGACTGAAAGCGAACCTGCCTTCCACTTGGAAAGACAGGAAATGCACGGGCCATCCCGTAGCGTCCCCCTCTCCCCCCATCCCAGGACCCTTTATGGGCTTGCGGTCTTTCAAAGTACCGGGGGCGACCGCGTGCCCTCCCGTACTGTACCTGGGTCCACTCACCTGGAGTGGGCCCGAACATTTTGTTTTAAAGATATTTATTTATATATTTTTTATATTTTTTAATGTATTTATATATGTAGGTAAGTATTTATAATGTATTTATATAATATTAAGTTCTTTTTTTATTGCAAAATATGAAATAAAATGAACAAAATGTTTTTTATGTAATAAAAAAATGAAATGAAATGAATATTGTTTTTAATGAAAAGAAATGCAATCAAATGATTTTAATTCAAAAAACTCCCAAAATGAAAATACACGTGCCCACACGCGACGTTTCGACCGCTATGGGTCTTCTTCAGGCTGGGCACGGCTAATGGCAAAACAGAAAACAAGCTAGCTGAATGGCTGTCCAAGAAGGTGTTCTCGCTTTGGAGGTCAGAGAAGAAATGAGCTAGTGAGCACTGGTTTCCCTTTTATACCCCTCCCAATTTGAGTTCTCTGTAAATAATGAATTTTGCTATTTTCTCATGTTCGCTCTTTTTTAACCTTATAATTGCTGTTTGTTTTTAGCTTTTTAGGCCCTTTTCTCTATAAATTATATATTAAACTAAACTTAAAGTATTTATTTATGGAAAAATAATTATTTGAACTGCTATTTAATAATTTTAACCCCTGTTTATTAATGTTTTAAAGTTTTTATTTATTAATTTATTCCTGGGAATAGTATTTATTTTGACTTCTATTTAATTATTTTAACCCTTATTTATTATACATTTTAAAGTTTGTGAATTTTAAATCCCAATTTTACCAGTTAAACTAATTCTAAATAACCCAAAACCTGGGGATAGTGTTAGGGTTAGAGTCCGGGTTAGGGTTAGGGTTAGGGTCCGGGTTAGGGTTAGGGTTAGGGTCAGGGTTAGGGTTAGGGTTAGGGGTTAGGGTTAGGGTTAGGGTCCGGGTTAGGGTTAGGGTTAGGGTCCGGGTTAGGGTTAGGGTTAGGGTCCGGGTTAGGGTTAGGGTTAGGGTCCGGGTTAGGGTTAGGGTTAGGGTTAGGGGTTAGGGTTAGGGTTAGGGTCCGGGTTAGGGTTAGGGTTAGGGTCCGGGTTAGGGTTAGGGTTAGGGTCCGGGTTAGGGTTAGGGTCCGGGTTAGGGTTAGGGTTAGGGTAAGGGTCAAGTTTAGGGTTAGGTTTAGGGCTAGACCAACTTAGGTTCTAGAGGCCATAAATGTAACTAAAATTAATACTTATTCTCTAAAAGCTCCTTATTCTTCCGACTCCTCCTAATGACCTAATTGTACTTAATATTGAGACCAAAAGGTTCCTTTGTATCCAATAAGTATATCCACCGTCTCTCAAAACTCTTTCTCTCTCTCTCAGTCCAAGAAAAATTACTTTGAACTCCTGCTACTCGGACTGCCTGTAAACCATGTAAAATGAAATGTTTAACCAAGGGAGTATGAATCTCTTTTTTGTTCCTAATATTAAATCTGTGCTGCCACATTCTTGTCTTAATGGGATTTCCTGTTTCTCCGATATACTGTTTCCCGCATTTAGCACAGAAAATAACATATACACAATTCTTTGTATATGGTGTAAAATGTTGTGTAATTCTGAATGTAGTTTTCCGAACTCTATTTTTAATAAACTTTAGTAAACAAAACCTTTCATCCTTAAAATTTGTCCTGGGCTGCTGAAGTGGTTTGATTTTGGCTCGGACCAAGATATCTCTCAAAGTGCTATTTCTCCTATATGCCGAAATGACTTGGTGGTTATTTAAAATTCCTGCACCCTGTATCAGTGTATTGAAATTATTTTTCATGCAGCCATTTAAAATCCTACTGACTTTAGAATACTGGGTAATGATTGGAAGAATTTCCTTATTTGACTTTGGCTTTGATGTAAGAAAATTGTTAAAACATCCTCTCAAAAAACCTCTCGAATATCCTCTTTTCCTTAAGGCCCCAAAAAGTATTTTTGTTGCATGGAGAAAATCTTGCTTTTGCGTACAAATTCTATGGAATCTTAATAACTGTGATTTTACCAGCCCTCTAAATGTGTGTAGTGGATGGAAACTGTTTTTAAAAAGCAAAGCATGTGTATCGGTTTCCTTGAAGAACACCTTAATATCCAAAGTTCCATCCAGATCAAAAGAAGGACCCTTGTAAACTGTGGTGTCCAAAAAATCAATGGATTGACGGCCTACTGCATATTTCAACTTGATTGATGGGTCATGGTTATTCAAATTGTCCATAAAATGCTCAAAATCTTCCTTAGAATGACACCAAATGCCCCAAATGTCATCCAGATATCTTAAATAATAAAGTGGTTTTTTGGCACATTTAGCCAGGGCTTCTTCTTCCCAGCTTGCCATAAAGATATTTGCATAGGCTGGGGCAAATTTTTTACCCATGGCCGTTCCTTTAACTTGTAAATAATACTCATTGTTAAAAACAAAATCGTTCCTGGTCAAATTAATTTCCAGAAGATGTAGAATTTCTTCATCAGGCCTGTCTCGTCTAGGAAACTTTTTAAAGATTTTTTTAACTGTGTCCATACCCGCTTTAATGTCAATATTTGTATATAAGTTATCCACATCCAAACTGAAAAACATGAATTCTTCTGTGATTTTGATGTTCTTAACTATCTCTATGAAATGATATGTATCTTTGACATATGAGGGATGCAGCACCGAAAGTGGGTTAAGAAAATGATCTATGTACTCTGCAGTTTGATATGTCTCACTCCCACAATCTGAGACAATTGGTCGTCCTGGGGGTATCTCATATGGAACGGTCCATTTCTCGGGTTCTTTATGAATTTTGGGAAGTATGTAAAACCGTCTTTCCCTTGGTTGTGTTTCCCCTTTTAAATATTGTTTTTGTTTATTATTTATAAATTTCCTATCTTTTAATGTATCAATGATTGAATGAACTAATGGGACTGTTTCAAGATAAATTGGTGCATCTAATTTTTTATAATAAGTTGTGTCGTTCAGCTGCCGTTGTACTTCTGTAATATATTGATCTCGTCCCATAATGACCACCGCACTCCCTTTATCTGCGGGTTTTATAATAATGCTTTTATCTTTTATTAATTCTGTTAGCGCTTCCACTTCTTCCTGTGTTAAATTATTTTTTTCTTTATAAAATCTGAAATGACATTCAAAATCTCCATTGTCTTTTTCAATTAAGGAATTAATTTCCCTTGGTAATTTATTTATTGGTGGTGACCATATTGATTTTGGTGTAAATGGTGGCGGTGGTGTTCGAGTTTTATCTTTAAAATATGCTGCAAACATTATCTTTCTATGATAATTTTGAATATCCAATTGTAATTGATTTTTTTGGTTCTTCCCTAGATCAATAGTCGGGATAAATGTCAGACCTTTATTAAGTAATTTAAATTGTGCCTCTGTGGGGTGAAAGTTCTTTGCTAAGATGATCACATTTTTTGACAAAAGGGGTCTAAACCCCTGTTGCCCCTCCTCCAAGAGGCTTACGGGGCACTGAAGTTTAACTTAGCAATCCAATGGCCCAACATGGCTGTGGCCGTTTCCTGGGTCCAATGGATATGATCTCTTTCTGTGTCAAACAAGAGATCTTCCAGTGCCTCAATGTGTGGCATATTTTTAATGATGTGACTGTTCAGTATCTGGAGGGTCATCTTCTCTCCAGCTGACAATGCCAATGAGTAATTGATCACTGGAATCCACACTTCAGCATAAGGGAACTGCTTCTTAGCCATTCGCAATGCTGCCTGCATCTGCTTTATAGCTGTTTCCTTAGCTCTCTGTCCTCGGCTATTCAAACCAAAGGAAAGGACCACTTTATTGACTACCAGGTGGCTCTTGGCTTTGGCTATAATGGCCTCTGCATGTCGGAAATTTGCCCCTGGATAGCTTTCGATCTGTAGGTCCGGCACATTGTGACCTGGGATCCTGGCCAAGTTCGAATCACCGATGATCAACCACTTTTTCCTGACCTCAAGATCCCAGTCGATCATTTTGCGATCTGAGTAGTTGTGTCTGTTGATCTTATACAAGGGTTCATCATCATCAAAAAATCTTTCTGGTAGAACCCCTTGAAACTCATCCTCTGAATGGTCTTGGGAGAAAAGTGGGTCCAGGTGAGTATAAGTTGTAGCACGCAACGTCTGAGGCACTAATGGTGGAGTTCTATCCAAATCAATCCGATCTTCAAGGTCCTGCAAGTCCAGTTCTTGCTCTATGACCATGTCCACCTGTATCAGTGGTTCTTGATGGACCTGTGCTTCAGTCTGCTGGACCTCAGGTGCCACTGTTGGAGTCCTCTCCAGAACCCTTTCTTCCAAGTACTGAACAGTTTGTTCTTGTTCAATCTCAGGTTCTCCCTCTGAAAGATGAGGCTCCTGGTCTTGTGGGGCCCGTCTTGTTTCCCCACCAGTGTCCCTTTGTGCCCGCGTCTTTTTGGCCCTCTGCTGTTTGGGAGAACTCTGTACAACTGTCCGCACGGGCAAGTCTTCATCCTCTGATTCCTGATTTGCCGGTTGTCTGCCAACCGGGGACAAGCCCATCAGTCCCAGATCATCTGGGGAGGGACTTCCCTCTCGTTCCCCTGTCTGGGTTGTAGTTGAAGCCATCTTGGCTTTTTGTTTGGGAGTCGGTTGGACTTCTGTTGTTTTTTTGGTTTTGCTTTTGGTTGTGGTCTTGGGGTCTGGAGGGATTTCTACTATCTCCTCTAAGAACTCAGTTTGAGAGGCGGGGAGAACTGCACCCCTTCTTCTCCTCAACAACCCCTCTGTTCTTGGTTGTTCTTGTGGAACCTCATCTTGTGTGTCTCTAGGCTTATCAGGTTCCCCGCACGCTGCAATCAATGCCTCCGCATGATCGATAGCCCCTGCATCTACGCGGGTGAGGTTGCGGCGGGTCCAGCGTACTGCCACTTGAAAAGCCTCCTTCCAGTCTGGCTCCAATTTTCCAGACAAGTCCTGCAACATTTCCTCCAGACGATCTTTATAATGGTCTTGAAGAATAATCAGAGTGGTGTGGCCCCAGTTCTTAGCATTTCCTGCTATCATGTCCAACGTTTTTTCTGTTGGGCTGGCCGGTTTTATCATGTTTGCCAAGACATCCGTCATTCTGGCTATCATCAGGGGGCCATGCTCATCAGACTCGGGGCTCACATTTTGGAGATGATGCACCATTTTGATGATCTTATGAAATTGGCGGACTTGTTTTCCAAATTTCGGATCAGTTGGTGCTTGTTGATTTTTGGGCATGTTGCCTCTGCCCTGTTCCCTGGCAGCCGCCATGGGATTGGCTGGTCTCACCACCTGTGCATAGGTTCTCATTCGGGGTCCCCAATATGGTGGTGCAGGAAAACGGGGATGGCGGGGAGCGGCGTAAGCCCCGGGAGGCACAGGCTGGTTAGGGGACTGAAAGCGAACCTGCCTTCCACTTGGAAAGACAGGAAATGCACGGGCCATCCCGTAGCGTCCCCCTCTCCCCCCATCCCAGGACCCTTTATGGGCTTGCGGTCTTTCAAAGTACCGGGGGCGACCGCGTGCCCTCCCGTACTGTACCTGGGTCCACTCACCTGGAGTGGGCCCGAACATTTTGTTTTAAAGATATTTATTTATATATTTTTTATATTTTTTAATGTATTTATATATGTAGGTATGTATTTATAATGTATTTATATAATATTAAGTTCTTTTTTTATTGCAAAATATGAAATAAAATGAACAAAATGTTTTTTATGTAATAAAAAAATGAAATGAAATGAATATTGTTTTTAATGAAAAGAAATGCAATCAAATGATTTTAATTCAAAAAACTCCCAAAATGAAAATACACGTGCCCACACGCGACGTTTCGACCGCTATGGGTCTTCTTCAGGCTGGGCACGGCTAATGGCAAAACAGAAAACAAGCTAGCTGAATGGCTGTCCAAGAAGGTGTTCTCGCTTTGGAGGTCAGAGAAGAAATGAGCTAGTGAGCACTGGTTTCCCTTTTATACCCCTCCCAATTTGAGTTCTCTGTAAATAATGAATTTTGCTATTTTCTCATGTTCGCTCTTTTTTAACCTTATAATTGCTGTTTGTTTTTAGCTTTTTAGGCCCTTTTCTCTATAAATTATATATTAAACTAAACTTAAAGTATTTATTTATGGAAAAATAATTATTTGAACTGCTATTTAATAATTTTAACCCCTGTTTATTAATGTTTTAAAGTTTTTATTTATTAATTTATTCCTGGGAATAGTATTTATTTTGACTTCTATTTAATTATTTTAACCCTTATTTATTATACATTTAAAGTTTGTGAATTTTAAATCCCAATTTTACCAGTTAAACTAATTCTAAATAACCCAAAACCTGGGGATAGTGTTAGGGTTAGAGTCCGGGTTAGGGTTAGGGTTAGGGTCCGGGTTAGGGTTAGGGTTAGGGTCAGGGTTAGGGTTAGGGTTAGGGGTTAGGGTTAGGGTTAGGGTCCGGGTTAGGGTTAGGGTTAGGGTCCGGGTTAGGGTTAGGGTTAGGGTCCGGGTTAGGGTTAGGGTTAGGGTCCGGGTTAGGGTTAGGGTTAGGGTTAGGGGTTAGGGTTAGGGTTAGGGTCCGGGTTAGGGTTAGGGTCCGGGTTAGGGTTAGGGTTAGGGTCCGGGTTAGGGTTAGGGTCCGGGTTAGGGTTAGGGTTAGGGTAAGGGTCAAGTTTAGGGTTAGGTTTAGGGCTAGACCAACTTAGGTTCTAGAGGCCATAAATGTAACTAAAATTAATACTTATTCTCTAAAAGCTCCTTATTCTTCCGACTCCTCCTAATGACCTAATTGTACTTAATATTGAGACCAAAAGGTTCCTTTGTATCCAATAAGTATATCCACCGTCTCTCAAAACTCTTTCTCTCTCTCTCAGTCCAAGAAAAATTACTTTGAACTCCTGCTACTCGGACTGCCTGTAAACCATGTAAAATGAAATGTTTAACCAAGGGAGTATGAATCTCTTTTTTGTTCCTAATATTAAATCTGTGCTGCCACATTCTTGTCTTAATGGGATTTCCTGTTTCTCCGATATACTGTTTCCCGCATTTAGCACAGAAAATAACATATACACAATTCTTTGTATATGGTGTAAAATGTTGTGTAATTCTGAATGTAGTTTTCCGAACTCTATTTTTAATAAACTTTAGTAAACAAAACCTTTCATCCTTAAAATTTGTCCTGGGCTGCTGAAGTGGTTTGATTTTGGCTCGGACCAAGATATCTCTCAAAGTGCTATTTCTCCTATATGCCGAAATGACTTGGTGGTTATTTAAAATTCCTGCACCCTGTATCAGTGTATTGAAATTATTTTTCATGCAGCCATTTAAAATCCTACTGACTTTAGAATACTGGGTAATGATTGGAAGAATTTCCTTATTTGACTTTGGCTTTGATGTAAGAAAATTGTTAAAACATCCTCTCAAAAACCTCTCGAATATCCTCTTTTCCTTAAGGCCCCAAAAAGTATTTTTGTTGCATGGAGAAAATCTTGCTTTTGCGTACAAATTCTATGGAATCTTAATAACTGTGATTTTACCAGCCCTCTAAATGTGTGTAGTGGATGGAAACTGTTTTTAAAAAGCAAAGCATGTGTATCGGTTTCCTTGAAGAACACCTTAATATCCAAAGTTCCATCCAGATCAAAAGAAGGACCCTTGTAAACTGTGGTGTCCAAAAAATCAATGGATTGACGGCCTACTGCATATTTCAACTTGATTGATGGGTCATGGTTATTCAAATTGTCCATAAAATGCTCAAAATCTTCCTTAGAATGACACCAAATGCCCCAAATGTCATCCAGATATCTTAAATAATAAAGTGGTTTTTTGGCACATTTAGCCAGGGCTTCTTCTTCCCAGCTTGCCATAAAGATATTTGCATAGCTGGGGCAAATTTTTTACCCATGGCCGTTCCTT
>NW_027437337.1:7500-20539 GCF_033239565.1 Halichoeres trimaculatus
TTATCCTGACCCTAACCCTAAACCTAACCCTAACGCTTAGCCTAACCCTGACCCTGAACCTAACCCTAACCCTTATCCTGACCCTTATCCTGACCCTAACCCTAAACCTAACCCTGACCCTAACCCTAACTAACCTAACCCTAACCCTAACCTAACCCTAACCCTAACCAAACCTTAACCCTAACCCTAACCCTAACCCAACCCTAACCCTAACCCAACTATCCCTAACCTAACCATAACCCTGACCCTAACCCTAACCCTTACCCTAACCCATTTTTATGGAAACATAACCCTAACTCCTCCCTACACCCTAAACTGAATCATTTGAACTTGAGGCCTAAACCGAACCAGTCACACCAAGTTTATAACCTAACCCTAAAATAACCCATTTTTTATGAGTATACAACCCTTAACTAGTCCCAGACCCTAAAATTAACCATTTGCACTCGAGGCCTAAACCGAACAGGTCGCACCAAGTTCATAATCAATGCCGGAAAAACCTTAACCCAAAACTAACCCCTAAGCTTAACCAAATTTGGGATCTTTATGAAAATTTAACCATAACCCAGCCCTTGACCCTAAACTGAACCATTTGAACTTGAGGCCTAAACCGAACCAGTCCACACCTAGTTTATAATCTAACCCTAAAATAACCTTTTTTTATGAATATACAACCATTACATAGTCCCAGACCCCGAACTTAACCATTTTATCTTGAGGCCCAAACCATACCAGTCACACCAAGTTCATAATCTGTATCTGAAAAACCTTAACCCTAAATTTACCCCTAAGCTTAACCAAATTTGGGATCTTTATGAAAATTGAACCATAATCCAGCCCTTGACCCTAAACTCAACCATTTGAACTTGAAGCCTTTTGCACTTAAAAATATGAACCCAAAACATGAAAACCATATCCCACCATCTGCCCCCCCCCCAAACCCCCCCCCACCCCCAACACCAGCACCACATACATGTACACACAAAGACACACACATCTCTCCACACACGCTCCTTCATCTCCCTCCCTCTCACCTCTAACTGCTCCATTTCCAAGAGGGTCAAGGTTATTGACAAGGAACCATGGATAGACAATACGCGCCGGCCCGTGCAAGCCCTTGACATTCCCATTCAACCGGCCAGTCGATTGATGAACCGGGGGGTGTCACTGTAAATTTCCCCTAACCTAACCCTAACCCTAACCCTAACCCTAACCTAACCCTAACCCTAACCAAACCTTAACCCTAACCCTAACCCAACCCTAACCCTAACCCAACTATCCCTAAACCTAACCATAACCCTGACCCTAACCCTAACCCTTACCCTAACCCATTTTTATGAAAACATAACCCTAACTCCTCCCTACACCCTAAACTGAATCATTTGAACTTGAGGCCTAAACCGAACCAGTCACACCAAGTTTATAACCTAACCCTAAAATAACCCATTTTTATGAGTATACAACCCTTACCTAGTCCCAGACCCTAAAATTAACCATTTGCACTCGAGGCCTAAACCGAACAGGTCGCACCAAGTTCATAATCAATGCCGGAAAAACCTTAACCCAAAACTAACCCCTAAGCTTAACCAAATTTGGGATCTTTATGAAAATTTAACCATAACCCAGCCCTTGACCCTAAACTGAACCATTTGAACTTGAGGCCTAAACCGAACCAGTCACACCTAGTTTATAATCTAACCCTAAAATAACCTTTTTTTATGAATATACAACCATTACATAGTCCCAGACCCCGAACTTAACCATTTTATCTTGAGGCCCAAACCATACCAGTCACACCAAGTTCATAATCTGTATCTGAAAAACCTTAACCCTAAATTTACCCCTAAGCTTAACCAAATTTGGGATCTTTATGAAATTGAACCATAA
Source organism: Halichoeres trimaculatus (assembly GCF_033239565.1). Taxonomy (NCBI): domain Eukaryota; kingdom Metazoa; phylum Chordata; class Actinopteri; order Labriformes; family Labridae; genus Halichoeres; species Halichoeres trimaculatus. The sequence goes on from NW_027437337.1 coordinate 9,388, forward strand.
TCCAGCCCCTTGACCCTAAACTCAACCATTTGAACTTGAAGCCTTTTGCACTTAAAAATATGAACCCAAAACATGAAAACCATATCCCACCATCTGCCCCCCCCCAAACCCCCCCCACCCCCAACACCAGCACCACATACATGTACACACAAAGACACACACATCTCTCCACACACGCTCCTTCATCTCCCTCCCTCTCACCTCTAACTGCTCCATTTCCAAAGAGGGTCAAGGTTATTGACAAGGAACCATGGATAGACAATACGCGCCGGCCCGTGCAAGCCCTTGACATTCCCATTCAACCGGCCAGTCGATTGATGAACCGGGGGGTGTCACTGTAAATTTCCCCTAACCTAACCCAGCCAGAGCCTTCGGACTTTCGTACCATACAGTTCCTAGAATGTCAAAAAACCCTCCCTCTCTCTTCTCTTCACCTCCACCATACCTTCTCTCTTCCCTCCTACCGGAGGGAGAAGAGGCAGGTAAGAGCCCAAACCCTACATCGGGTGGGGTGGATGTTGTCTTACACAGGACTCACCACCTTGGCTCTACCTCCTCGACACCAACCCTTTCAGTCCTCTTCCTGCAATACCTCTTCTCACCTTACTCACTCTCTGTCCCTCTCTCCCACTCGTTCACCCCCCCTCTTACACACACACTCTCTCTCCCCATCTCGCACACACTCTCTCCACCCCCTCTTTCCAAACCAGGTTTGAACGTAATCCTACTCAGGATGAAGGCTTGTCTAAATTCGCCCTCTACATCGAGGCACCAAGTCTTTCAGTTCTCTCCCTGGGATGCCTTTTTCTCACCCCTCTCCTATACTCTCTATATCACACTCTCTCTCTCCCTCTTTCTCCCCTCTCTTTTCTTCACCTCATCCATACCTTCTCTCTTCCCTCGTACCAGAGGGAGAAGAGGCAGGTAAGAGCCCAACCCTACATCGGGTGGGGTGGATGTTGTCTTACACAGGACTCACCACCTTGGCTCTACCTCCTCGACACCAACCCTTTCAGTCCTCTTCCTGTAATACCTCTTCTCACCTTACTCACTCTCTCTCCCTCTCTTCCACTTGTTCACTCTCCCTCTCTCTCTCTCTCTCTCTCTCTCTCTCTCTCTCTCTCCCCCTCTCGCACACACTCCCTCCCCCTCAAACCAGGTTTGAACGTTATCCTACCCAGGATGAAGGCTTGTCTAAATTCGCCCTCTACATCGAGGCACCAAGTCTTTCAGTTCTCTCCCTGGGATGCCTTTTTCTCACCCTTCTCCTATACTCTCTATATCACTCTCACTCTCTCTCTCTCTCTCTTCCATTTTTTTCCCCCTTCTCTCTCGCTCCAAACCAGATCTGAACGTAATCCTACCCCGGATGAAGGCTTGTCTAAATTCGCCCTCTACATCGAGGCATCAAGTCTTCCAGTTCTTTTCCTGGGATAACTTTCCTCACCTCCCTTGCTCTCTCACTCCTTCTCACTGTACTTTTCTCTCTCTCTCTCTCTCTCTCTCTCTCTCTCCCTCTCTCTCTCTCTCTGACTGATCTCCAATCTATCCACACACATAAAAATATCTTTGAATCAAAGACAAAATACCCACACCCCAACTAACCATCCACAACTGTAAACGACATGATCATCCCACCCCTTGACAGCTGTCAAAACATGAGAACCTCATGAATCAACCGACAGACTGACAGTCATCAGATCCAAGATGGCCGACAAGATGGCCGACAAGACTCCCCTCAACAGAGGATTCTTAACTTAGGACATTAAGATACCCAAAACAAGAAAAGGAAAAAACAGCTGTTAACTCCCGTACTAAATAACAACACTTTAAACACACAAAGAAGCGAAAAACACATAAAACAGTAAACATGAAACTCTAGACCAATCAAAACACTTTCCCTCCTGTCCCTCACAAACGACCCACACACCAGGAGTCAGGGGAGCAGCCACACCAGTGGGCTGGGAGCCAAGACCCAGTCACAGCAGATCACTCCAGCTCCAGGGTCATCCTGTTGAGCTCCCTCTGTTTAAAACAAATACTAAATGAGCCTTGCTCATTGTTGAAAAATAACTCAATCAATTTTTTAGTAAAAATGCTTTTTTTTGTTTCAAGATTAGAAAGATAAACACAAAGGGGACCCTTCCTACTATATAAATCATCCATTAACACTTCTCAGCCACTCAAAACACAACCAAAAAGATGTAAATGTAACACCCTGAAAAACAAATCTAAAATAAAACCCAGGAAAAACATCCCAAACGGCCACCACAAAAACCAAGAAGGTCCCCACAGAACAACAACAGGACAGATCCCTCTTCCTTGACAGCTGCCAAAACATGAGAACCATAGAGAATCAACCGATCCTCCTGACTAGATTGAACTTAAAAACATATAAAAGATGAATAAAGAAAAGAGAAAAACACAAACTGACCAAGATCAAAACTCAGACAAACCTTACAAACACCCTAAAAACACAAAAAATGGACATAACTCCAAAATTACTTGACTGGAGATCTCCAGCCAATCAGAGGGCTGGAACCCGACACACCCACCACACCCAAAGAGAGCAACCATGAGTCAGGGAGACAGCACAGGCACAGACCCAGGGAGCAAAATTCAACCCAAAACATCAATCCCAGGACATCACACCAGTGGAGGCTTTTCAGAAGACAGGTAAACCACACCACTACACTCAAAATACACATTTCCATCTTCATGAGGTGAGCGGTGTATGGACCCATGAAGTTTGGACAGGAACTTGCTCAGAGCGCTCTGGGACTGTGCGGTGTATGGAGCACAGAGCGTATCCTGACAAGTCTCCCAACGAGACGGGCAGGACCCAGAGCCTTCAGTCCCTGATCGACTTGACCATGGATACCTTGCGGTGCTAACGATTGGTCAATGTGGGTCAGGCGGTACGTAAGCGGCCCTCCTGTGTTCCGATTCTAGGACAGCACTGCAGGAAGGGTGGCCCAGGGTTTCAGGGCCTTAAACGTAACCCAGTCTTCTATGAGGAATAGCCTCACCCACACACCAGTCCATACTGCACCACACACGCTTCAATTTGAAAATCCACTCAACAAAAATTGGACTCCTTCAAATTGCCACCTTCCTCCAAAACATCACATCCCCTGATCCAGGCGAGGGATCAGGCCGTGGATGCAACAGGACCCTAGGGAGCCTCTACAAAAAACAGTATTTACAGTTTTTAACTCAGCACATCAGAGATTTTCCTCCAAACTCCCCCTCCCACAATTTTTTTTTTTTTTTTTTTTTTTTTAATTCAGAACATTTTTTCTGTCATTTAACAATTATAGACATTTATTTAAGACTTACCCTAAATAACCCTAACCCTAACCCTAACCCAATTTTATGGAAAAATGTTTTCCTCAACTCTAAAATTTTCTACAAACTCTTAAAAATATTTTTCAAAAAGACTTCACAAAAAATTACCAAATTGGCTACAGAACACACACGGGTCCTGATCAAACCCGTGGGGCCTTCCTTGAGAGAGGGTGTCTAGTGATAAAGGGCCGAAACATCCGATGACCTCAAGGTGCACTACTGAGGACGTGTTCTGAAATTTAGTCCTAAAAACAATCCAGCGCTGGACCAATGTAAAAACATAAATCATAAATTAATATATTCCTTACTATAAAATATTCTGTTCAAACAATTTTACTATCTTACCAAAAACATTTTTAAGCTTTACTCCACTTATTCTCCTTTATCATGTACTTATTTTGACACCTTCACATATATTTATTTATATCAATTTTAATTTACATCTCAAGCCCTAGACCCTTAAGTCTAATACCTAATCTCCACCGGGCCCTGGGGACCCCACCCCCCTGTCAGTACTTTGCTCTCCACTAGGCCCTAGGGACCCGATCCTCCTGTCGGTGCCTTGCTCTCCACCTAGCCCCGGGGACCCGACACTCATACCTGTGCCTTGCCCTCCACTGGGCCCCCGCGAGCCCATACTTAAGCCCCCCCTCCGCCCTAACCCTAAACTTGACCCTGACCCTAACCCTAAACCTAACCTTTACCCTAACCCTAACCATAACCCTGACCCTGACCCTAACCCCAACCCTCACCCTAACCCTAACCCCAGACCTAACCCTAACCCAACTATCCCTAAACCTAACCATAACCCTGACCCTGACCCTTACCCTAACCCTAACCCTAACCCTTATCCTGACCCTAACCCTAAACCTAACCCTAACGCTTAGCCTAACCCTGACCCTGAACCTAACCCTAACCCTTATCCTGACCCTTATCCTGACCCTAACCCTAAACCTAACCCTGACCCTAACCCTAACTAACCTAACCCTAACCCTAACCTAACCCTAACCCTAACCAAACCTTAACCCTAACCCTAACCCTAACCCAACCCTAACCCTAACCCAACTATCCCTAAACCTAACCATAACCCTGACCCTAACCCTAACCCTTACCCTAACCCATTTTTATGGAAACATAACCCTAACTCCTCCCTACACCCTAAACTGAATCATTTGAACTTGAGGCCTAAACCGAACCAGTCACACCAAGTTTATAACCTAACCCTAAAATAACCCATTTTTTATGAGTATACAACCCTTAACTAGTCCCAGACCCTAAAATTAACCATTTGCACTCGAGGCCTAAACCGAACAGGTCGCACCAAGTTCATAATCAATGCCGGAAAAACCTTAACCCAAAACTAACCCCTAAGCTTAACCAAATTTGGGATCTTTATGAAAATTTAACCATAACCCAGCCCTTGACCCTAAACTGAACCATTTGAACTTGAGGCCTAAACCGAACCAGTCACACCTAGTTTATAATCTAACCCTAAAATAACCTTTTTTTATGAATATACAACCATTACATAGTCCCAGACCCCGAACTTAACCATTTTATCTTGAGGCCCAAACCATACCAGTCACACCAAGTTCATAATCTGTATCTGAAAAACCTTAACCCTAAATTTACCCCTAAGCTTAACCAAATTTGGGATCTTTATGAAAATTGAACCATAATCCAGCCCTTGACCCTAAACTCAACCATTTGAACTTGAAGCCTTTTGCACTTAAAAATATGAACCCAAAACATGAAAACCATATCCCACCATCTGCCCCCCCCCAAACCCCCCCCACCCCCAACACCAGCACCACATACATGTACACACAAAGACACACACATCTCTCCACACACGCTCCTTCATCTCCCTCCCTCTCACCTCTAACTGCTCCATTTCCAAAGAGGGTCAAGGTTATTGACAAGGAACCATGGATAGACAATACGCGCCGGCCCGTGCAAGCCCTTGACATTCCCATTCAACCGGCCAGTCGATTGATGAACCGGGGGGTGTCACTGTAAATTTCCCCTAACCTAACCCTAACCCTAACCCTAACCCTAACCTAACCCTAACCCTAACCAAACCTTAACCCTAACCCTAACCCAACCCTAACCCTAACCCAACTATCCCTAAACCTAACCATAACCCTGACCCTAACCCTAACCCTTACCCTAACCCATTTTTATGAAAACATAACCCTAACTCCTCCCTACACCCTAAACTGAATCATTTGAACTTGAGGCCTAAACCGAACCAGTCACACCAAGTTTATAACCTAACCCTAAAATAACCCATTTTTATGAGTATACAACCCTTACCTAGTCCCAGACCCTAAAATTAACCATTTGCACTCGAGGCCTAAACCGAACAGGTCGCACCAAGTTCATAATCAATGCCGGAAAAACCTTAACCCAAAACTAACCCCTAAGCTTAACCAAATTTGGGACCTTTATGAAAATTTAACCATAACCCAGCCCTTGACCCTAAACTGAACCATTTGAACTTGAGGCCTAAACCGAACCAGTCACACCTAGTTTATAATCTAACCCTAAAATAACCTTTTTTTATGAATATACAACCATTACATAGTCCCAGACCCCGAACTTAACCATTTTATCTTGAGGCCCAAACCATACCAGTCACACCAAGTTCATAATCTGTATCTGAAAAACCTTAACCCTAAACTTACCCCTAAGCTTAACCAAATTTGGGATCTTTATGAAAATTGAACCATAATCCAGCCCTTGACCCTAAACTCAACCATTTGAACTTGAAGCCTTTTGCACTTAAAAATATGAACCCAAAACATGAAAACCATATCCCACCATCTGCCCCCCCCCCAAACCCCCCCCACCCCCAACACCAGCACCACATACATGTACACACAAAGACACACACATCTCTCCACACACGCTCCTTCATCTCCCTCCCTCTCACCTCTAACTGCTCCATTTCCAAAGAGGGTCAAGGTTATTGACAAGGAACCATGGATAGACAATACGCGCCGGCCCGTGCAAGCCCTTGACATTCCCATTCAACCGGCCAGTCGATTGATGAACCGGGGGGTGTCACTGTAAATTTCCCCTAACCTAACCCAGCCAGAGCCTTCGGACTTTCGTACCATACAGTTCCTAGAATGTCAAAAAACCCTCCCTCTCTCTTCTCTTCACCTCCACCATACCTTCTCTCTTCCCTCCTACCGGAGGGAGAAGAGGCAGGTAAGAGCCCAAACCCTACATCGGGTGGGGTGGATGTTGTCTTACACAGGACTCACCACCTTGGCTCTACCTCCTCGACACCAACCCTTTCAGTCCTCTTCCTGCAATACCTCTTCTCACCTTACTCACTCTCTGTCCCTCTCTCCCACTCGTTCACCCCCCCTCTTACACACACACTCTCTCTCCCCATCTCGCACACACTCTCTCCACCCCCTCTTTCCAAACCAGGTTTGAACGTAATCCTACTCAGGATGAAGGCTTGTCTAAATTCGCCCTCTACATCGAGGCACCAAGTCTTTCAGTTCTCTCCCTGGGATGCCTTTTTCTCACCCCTCTCCTATACTCTCTATATCACACTCTCTCTCTCCCTCTTTCTCCCCTCTCTTTTCTTCACCTCATCCATACCTTCTCTCTTCCCTCGTACCAGAGGGAGAAGAGGCAGGTAAGAGCCCAAACCCTACATCGGGTGGGGTGGATGTTGTCTTACACAGGACTCACCACCTTGGCTCTACCTCCTCGACACCAACCCTTTCAGTCCTCTTCCTGTAATACCTCTTCTCACCTTACTCACTCTCTCTCCCTCTCTTCCACTTGTTCACTCTCCCTCTCTCTCTCTCTCTCTCTCTCTCTCTCTCTCTCTCTCCCCCTCTCGCACACACTCCCTCCCCCTCAAACCAGGTTTGAACGTTATCCTACCCAGGATGAAGGCTTGTCTAAATTCGCCCTCTACATCGAGGCACCAAGTCTTTCAGTTCTCTCCCTGGGATGCCTTTTTCTCACCCTTCTCCTATACTCTCTATATCACTCTCACTCTCTCTCTCTCTCTCTTCCATTTTTTTCCCCCTTCTCTCTCGCTCCAAACCAGATCTGAACGTAATCCTACCCCGGATGAAGGCTTGTCTAAATTCGCCCTCTACATCGAGGCATCAAGTCTTCCAGTTCTTTTCCTGGGATAACTTTCCTCACCTCCCTTGCTCTCTCACTCCTTCTCACTGTACTTTTCTCTCTCTCTCTCTCTCTCTCTCTCTCTCTCCCTCTCTCTCTCTCTCTGACTGATCTCCAATCTATCCACACACATAAAAATATCTTTGAATCAAAGACAAAATACCCACACCCCAACTAACCATCCACAACTGTAAACGACATGATCATCCCACCCCTTGACAGCTGTCAAAACATGAGAACCTCATGGAATCAACCGACAGACTGACAGTCATCAGATCCAAGATGGCCGACAAGATGGCCGACAAGACTCCCCTCAACAGAGGATTCTTAACTTAGGACATTAAGATACCCAAAACAAGAAAAGGAAAAAACAGCTGTTAACTCCCGTACTAAATAACAACACTTTAAACACACAAAGAAGCGAAAAACACATAAAACAGTAAACATGAAACTCTAGACCAATCAAAACACTTTCCCTCCTGTCCCTCACAAACGACCCACACACCAGGAGTCAGGGGAGCAGCCACACCAGTGGGCTGGGAGCCAAGACCCAGTCACAGCAGATCACTCCAGCTCCAGGGTCATCCTGTTGAGCTCCCTCTGTTTAAAACAAATACTAAATGAGCCTTGCTCATTGTTGAAAAATAACTCAATCAATTTTTTAGTAAAAATGCTTTTTTTTGTTTCAAGATTAGAAAGATAAACACAAAGGGGACCCTTCCTACTATATAAATCATCCATTAACACTTCTCAGCCACTCAAAACACAACCAAAAAGATGTAAATGTAACACCCTGAAAAACAAATCTAAAATAAAACCCAGGAAAAACATCCCAAACGGCCACCACAAAAACCAAGAAGGTCCCCACAGAACAACAACAGGACAGATCCCTCTTCCTTGACAGCTGCCAAAACATGAGAACCATAGAGAATCAACCGATCCTCCTGACTAGATTGAACTTAAAAACATATAAAAGATGAATAAAGAAAAGAGAAAAACACAAACTGACCAAGATCAAAACTCAGACAAACCTTACAAACACCCTAAAAACACAAAAAATGGACATAACTCCAAAATTACTTGACTGGAGATCTCCAGCCAATCAGAGGGCTGGAACCCGACACACCCACCACACCCAAAGAGAGCAACCATGAGTCAGGGAGACAGCACAGGCACAGACCCAGGGAGCAAAATTCAACCCAAAACATCAATCCCAGGACATCACACCAGTGGAGGCTTTTCAGAAGACAGGTAAACCACACCACTACACTCAAAATACACATTTCCATCTTCATGAGGTGAGCGGTGTATGGACCCATGAAGTTTGGACAGGAACTTGCTCAGAGCGCTCTGGGACTGTGCGGTGTATGGAGCACAGAGCGTATCCTGACAAGTCTCCCAACGAGACGGGCAGGACCCAGAGCCTTCAGTCCTGATCGACTTGACCATGGATACCTTGCGGTGCTAACGATTGGTCAATGTGGGTCAGGCGGTACGTAAGCGGCCCTCCTGTGTTCCGATTCTAGGACAGCACTGCAGGAAGGGTGGCCCAGGGTTTCAGGGCCTTAAACGTAACCCAGTCTTCTATGAGGAATAGCCTCACCCACACACCAGTCCATACTGCACCACACACGCTTCAATTTGAAAATCCACTCAACAAAAATTGGACTCCTTCAAATTGCCACCTTCCTCCAAAACATCACATCCCCTGATCCAGGCGAGGGATCAGGCCGTGGATGCAACAGGACCCTAGGGAGCCTCTACAAAAAACAGTATTTACAGTTTTTAACTCAGCACATCAGAGATTTTCCTCCAAACTCCCCCTCCCCACAATTTTTTTTTTTTTTTTTTTTTTAATTCAGAACATTTTTTCTGTCATTTAACAATTATAGACATTTATTTAAGACTTACCCTAAATAACCCTAACCCTAACCCTAACCCAATTTTATGGAAAAATGTTTTCCTCAACTCTAAAATTTTCTACAAACTCTTAAAAATATTTTTCAAAAAGACTTCACAAAAAATTACCAAATTGGCTACAGAACACACACGGGTCCTGATCAAACCCGTGGGGCCTTCCTTGAGAGAGGGTGTCTAGTGATAAAGGGCCGAAACATCCGATGACCTCAAGGTGCACTACTGAGGACGTGTTCTGAAATTTAGTCCTAAAAACAATCCAGCGCTGGACCAATGTAAAAACATAAATCATAAATTAATATATTCCTTACTATAAAATATTCTGTTCAAACAATTTTACTATCTTACCAAAAACATTTTTAAGCTTTACTCCACTTATTCTCCTTTATCATGTACTTATTTTGACACCTTCACATATATTTATTTATATCAATTTTAATTTACATCTCAAGCCCTAGACCCTTAAGTCTAATACCTAATCTCCACCGGGCCCTGGGGACCCCACCCCCCTGTCAGTACTTTGCTCTCCACTAGGCCCTAGGGACCCGATCCTCCTGTCGGTGCCTTGCTCTCCACCTAGCCCCGGGGACCCGACACTCATACCTGTGCCTTGCCCTCCACTGGGCCCCCGCGAGCCCATACTTAAGCCCCCCCTCCGCCCTAACCCTAAACTTGACCCTGACCCTAACCCTAAACCTAACCTTTACCCTAACCCTAACCCTGACCCTGACCCTAACCCCAACCCTCACCCTAACCCTAACCCCAGACCTAACCCTAACCCAACTATCCCTAAACCTAACCATAACCCTGACCCTGACCCTTACCCTAACCCTAACCCTAACCCTTATCCTGACCCTAACCCTAAACCTAACCCTAACGCTTAGCCTAACCCTGACCCTGAACCTAACCCTAACCCTTATCCTGACCCTTATCCTGACCCTAACCCTAAACCTAACCCTGACCCTAACCCTAACCCTAACTAACCTAACCCTAACCCTAACCCTAACCTAACCCTAACCCTAACCAAACCTTAACCCTAACCCTAACCCAACCCTAACCCTAACCCAACTATCCCTAAACCTAACCATAACCCTGACCCTAACCCTAACCCTTACCCTAACCCATTTTTATGAAAACATAACCCTAACTCCTCCCTACACCCTAAACTGAATCATTTGAACTTGAGGCCTAAACCGAACCAGTCACACCAAGTTTATAACCTAACCCTAAAATAACCCATTTTTATGAGTATACAACCCTTACCTAGTCCCAGACCCTAAAATTAACCATTTGCACTCGAGGCCTAAACCGAACAGGTCGCACCAAGTTCATAATCAATGCCGGAAAAACCTTAACCCAAAACTAACCCCTAAGCTTAACCAAATTTGGGACCTTTATGAAAATTTAACCATAACCCAGCCCTTGACCCTAAACTGAACCATTTGAACTTGAGGCCTAAACCGAACCAGTCACACCTAGTTTATAATCTAACCCTAAAATAACCTTTTTTTATGAATATACAACCATTACATAGTCCCAGACCCCGAACTTAACCATTTTATCTTGAGGCCCAAACCATACCAGTCACACCAAGTTCATAATCTGTATCTGAAAAACCTTAACCCTAAACTTACCCCTAAGCTTAACCAAATTTGGGATCTTTATGAAAATTGAACCATAATCCAGCCCTTGACCCTAAACTCAACCATTTGAACTTGAAGCCTTT
>NW_027437338.1:0-17500 GCF_033239565.1 Halichoeres trimaculatus
TACCCGCTCAAAATCGTTAGGGTTAGGGTTAGGGTTAGGTTAGGGTTAGGGTTAGGGTTAGGGTTAGGTTAGGGTTAGGGTTAGGGTTAGGGTTAGATAGGGTTAGGGTTAGGGTTAGGGTTAGGTTAGGGTTAGGGTTAGGGGTTAGGGGTTAGGGTTAGGGTTAGGTTAGGGTTAGGGTTAGGGTTAGGGGTTAGGGTTAGGGTTAGGTTAGGTTAGGGTTAGGGTTAGGGTTAGGGTTGGGTTAGGGTTAGGGTTAGGGTTAGGGTTAGGGTTAGGTTAGGGTTAGGGTTAGGGTTAGGGTTAGGGTTAGGGTTAGTTAGGGTTAGGGTTAGGGTTAGGGTTAGGGTTAGGTTAGGGTTAGGATTAGGGTTAGGGTTAGGGTTAGGTTAGGGTTAGGGTTAGGGTTAGGGTTAGGGTTAGGGTTAGGTTAGGGTTAGGGTTAGGGTTAGGGTTAGGGTTAGTTAGGGTTAGGGTTAGGGTTAGGGTTAGGGTTAGGGTTAGTTAGGTTTAGGGTTAGGGTTAGGGTTAGGGTTAGGGTTAGGTTAGGGTTAGGGTTAGGTTAGGGGAAATTTACAGTGACACCCCCCGGTTCATCAATCGACTGGCCGGTTGAATGGGAATGTCAAGGGCTTGCACGGGCCGGCGCGTATTGTCTATCCATGGTTCCTTGTCAATAACCTTGACCCTCTTTGGAAATGGAGCAGTTAGAGGTGAGAGGGAGGGAGATGAAGGAGCGTGTGTGGAGAGATGTGTGTGTCTTTGTGTGTACATGTATGTGGTGCTGGTGTTGGGGGTGGGGGGGGTTTGGGGGGGGCAGATGGTGGGATATGGTTTTCATGTTTTGGGTTCATATTTTTAAGTGCAAAAGGCTTCAAGTTCAAATGGTTGAGTTTAGGGTCAAGGGCTGGATTATGGTTCAATTTTCATAAAGATCCCAAATTTGGTTAAGCTTAGGGGTAAGTTTAGGGTTAAGGTTTTTCAGATACAGATTATGAACTTGGTGTGACTGGTATGGTTTGGGCCTCAAGATAAAATGGTTAAGTTCGGGGTCTGGGACTATGTAATGGTTGTATATTCATAAAAAAAGGTTATTTTAGGGTTAGATTATAAACTAGGTGTGACTGGTTCGGTTTAGGCCTCAAGTTCAAATGGTTCAGTTTAGGGTCAAGGGCTGGGTTATGGTTAAATTTTCATAAAGGTCCCAAATTTGGTTAAGCTTAGGGGTTAGTTTTGGGTTAAGGTTTTCCGGCATTGATTATGAACTTGGTGCGACCTGTTCGGTTTAGGCCTCGAGTGCAAATGGTTAATTTTAGGGTCTGGGACTAGGTAAGGGTTGTATACTCATAAAAATGGGTTATTTTAGGGTTAGGTTATAAACTTGGTGTGACTGGTTCGGTTTAGGCCTCAAGTTCAAATGATTCAGTTTAGGGTGTAGGGAGGAGTTAGGGTTATGTTTTCATAAAAATGGGTTAGGGTAAGGGTTAGGGTTAGGGTCAGGGTTATGGTTAGGTTTAGGGATAGTTGGGTTAGGGTTAGGGTTGGGTTAGGGTTAGGGTTAAGGTTTGGTTAGGGTTAGGGTTAGGTTAGGGTTAGGGTTAGGGTTAGGTTAGTTAGGGTTAGGGTTAGGGTCAGGGTTAGGTTTAGGGTTAGGGTCAGGATAAGGGTCAGGATAAGGGTTAGGGTTAGGTTCAGGGTCAGGGTTAGGCTAAGCGTTAGGGTTAGGTTTAGGGTTAGGGTCAGGATAAGGGTTAGGGTTAGGTTTAGGGTAAGGGTCAGGGTCAGGGTTATGGTTAGGTTTAGGGATAGTTGGGTTAGGGTTAGGTCTGGGGTTAGGGTTAGGGTCAGGGTTGGGGTTAGGGTCAGGGTCAGGGTTATGGTTAGGGTTAGGGTAAAGGTTAGGTTTAGGGTTAGGGTCAGGGTCAAGTTTAGGGTTAGGGCGGAGGGGGGGCTTAAGTATGGGCTCGCGGGGGCCCAGTGGAGGGCAAGGCACAGGTATGAGTGTCAGGTCCCCGGGGCTTGGTGGAGAGCAAGGCACCGACAGGAGGATCGGGTCCCTAGGGCCTAGTGGAGAGCAAAGTACTGACAGGGGGGTGGGGTCCCCAGGGCCCGGTGGAGATTAGGTATTAGACTTAAGGGTCTAGGGCTTGAGATGTAAATTAAAATTGATATAAATAAATATATGTGAAGGTGTCAAAATAAGTAAATGATAAAGGAGAATAAGTGGAGTAAAGCTTAAAAATGTTTTTGGTAAGATAGTAAAATTGTTTGAACAGAATATTTTATAGTAAGGAATATATTAATTTATGATTTATGTTTTTACATTGGTCCAGCGCTGGATTGTTTTTAGGACTAAATTTCAGAACATGTCCTCAGTAGTGCACCTTGAGGTCATCGGATGTTTCGGCCCTTTATCACTAGACACCCTCTCTCAAGGAAGGCCCCACGGGTTTGATCAGGACCCGTGTGTGTTCTGTAGCCAATTTGGTAATTTTTTGTGAAGTCTTTTTGAAAAATATTTTTAAGAGTTTGTAGAAAATTTTAGAGTTGAGGAAAACATTTTTCCATAAAATTGGGTTAGGGTTAGGGTTATTTAGGGTAAGTCTTAAATAAATGTCTATAATTGTTAAATGACAGAAAAAATGTTCTGAATTAAAAAAAATTGTGGGGAGGGGGTGTTTGGAGGAAAATCTCTGATGTGCTGAGTTAAAAACTGTAAATACTGTTTTTTGTAGAGGCTCCCTAGGGTCCTGTTGCATCCACGGCCTGATCCCTCGCCTGGATCAGGGGATGTGATGTTTTGGAGGAAGGTGGCAATTTGAAGGAGTCCAATTTTTGTTGAGTGGATTTTCAAATTGAAGTGTGTGTGGTGCAGTATGGACTGGTGTGTGGGTGAGGCTATTCCTCATAGAAGACTGGGTTACGTTTAAGGCCCTGAAACCCTGGGCCACCCTTCCTGCAGTGCTGTCCTAGAATCGGAACACAGGAGGGCCGCTTACGTACCGCCTGACCCACATTGACCAATCGTTAGCACCGCAAGGTATCCATGGTCAAGTCGATCAGGACTGAAGGCTCTGGGTCCTGCCCGTCTCGTTGGGAGACTTGTCAGGATACGCTCTGTGCTCCATACACCGCACAGCCCCAGAGCGCTCTGAGCAAGTTCCTGTCCAAACTTCATGGGTCCATACACCGCTCACCTCATGAAGATGGAAATGTGTATTTTGAGTGTAGTGGTGTGGTTTACCTGTCTTCTGAAAAGCCTCCACTGGTGTGATGTCCTGGGATTGATGTTTTGGGTTGAATTTTGCTCCCTGGGTCTGTGCCTGTGCTGTCTCCCTGACTCATGGTTGCTCTCTTTGGGTGTGGTGGGTGTGTCGGGTTCCAGCCCTCTGATTGGCTGGAGATCTCCAGTCAAGTAATTTTGGAGTTATGTCCATTTTTTGTGTTTTTAGGGTGTTTGTAAGGTTTGTCTGAGTTTTGATCTTGGTCAGTTTGTGTTTTTCTCTTTTCTTTATTCATCTTTTATATGTTTTTAAGTTCAATCTAGTCAGGAGGATCGGTTGATTCTCTATGGTTCTCATGTTTTGGCAGCTGTCAAGGAAGAGGGATCTGTCCTGTTGTTGTTCTGTGGGGACCTTCTTGGTTTTTGTGGTGGCCGTTTGGGATGTTTTTCCTGGGTTTTATTTTAGATTTGTTTTTCAGGGTGTTACATTTACATCTTTTTGGTTGTGTTTTGAGTGGCTGAGAAGTGTTAATGGATGATTTATATAGTAGGGAGGGTCCCCTTTGTTTTTATTTTTCTAATTTTGTAACAAAAAGAGCATTTTTACTAAAAAATTGATTGAGTTATTTTTCAACAATGAGCAAGGCTCATTTAGTATTTGTTTTAAACAGAGGGAGCTCAACAGGATGACCCTGGAGCTGGAGTGATCTGCTGTGACTGGGTCTTGGCTCCCAGCCCACTGGTGTGGCTGCTCCCCTGACTCCTGGTGTGTGGGTCGTTTGTGAGGGACAGGAGGGAAAGTGTTTTGATTGGTCTAGAGTTTCATGTTTACTGTTTTATGTGTTTTTCGCTTCTTTGTGTGTTTAAAGTGTTGTTATTTAGTACGGGAGTTAACAGCTGTTTTTTCCTTTTCTTGTTTTGGGTATCTTAATGTCCTAAGTTAAGAATCCTCTGTTGAGGGGAGTCTTGTCGGCCATCTTGTCGGCCATCTTGGATCTGATGACTGTCAGTCTGTCGGTTGATTCCATGAGGTTCTCATGTTTTGACAGCTGTCAAGGGGTGGGATGATCATGTCGTTTACAGTTGTGGATGGTTAGTTGGGGTGTGGGTATTTTGTCTTTGATTCAAAGATATGTTTATGTGTGTGGATAGATTGGAGATCAGCCAGAGAGAGAGAGAGGGAGAGAGAGGGAGAGAGAAAGAGAGAGAGAGAGAGAGAGAGAGAGAGAGAGAAAAGTACAGTGAGAAGGAGTGAGAGAGCAAGGGAGGTGAGGAAAGTTATCCCAGGAAAAGAACTGTAAGACTTGATGCCTCGATGTAGAGGGCGAATTTAGACAAGCCTTCATCCGGGGTAGGATTACGTTCAGATCTGGTTTGGAGCGAGAGAGAGAAGGGGGAAAAAGATGGAAGAGAGAGAGAGAGAGAGATAGAGAGAGTGATATAGAGAGTATAGGAGAAGGGTGAGAAAAAGGCATCCCAGGGAGAGAACTGAAAGACTTGGTGCCTCGATGTAGAGGGCGAATTTAGACAAGCCTTCATCCTGGGTAGGATAACGTTCAAACCTGGTTTGAGGGGGAGGGAGTGTGTGCGAGAGGGGGAGAGAGAGAGAGAGAGAGAGAGAGAGAGAGGGAGAGTGAACAAGTGGAAGAGAGGGAGAGAGAGTGAGTAAGGTGAGAAGAGGTATTACAGGAAGAGGACTGAAAGGGTTGGTGTCGAGGAGGTAGAGCCAAGGTGGTGAGTCCTGTGTAAGACAACATCCACCCCACCCGATGTAGGGTTTGGGCTCTTACCTGCCTCTTCTCCCTCTGGTAGGAGGGAAGAGAGAAGGTATGGATGAGGTGAAGAAAAGAGAGGGGAGAAAGAGGGAGAGAGAGAGTGATATAGAGAGTATAGGAGAGGGATGAGAAAAAGGCATCCCAGGGAGAGAACTGAAAGACTTGGTGCCTCGATGTAGAGGGCGAATTTAGACAAGCCTTCATCCTGAGTAGGATTACGTTCAAACCTGGTTTGGAAAGAGGGGGTGGAGAGAGTGTGTGCGAGATGGGGAGAGAGAGTGTGTGTGTAAGAGGGGGGGTGAACAAGTGGAAGAGAGGGACAGAGAGTGAGAGAGGTGAGAAGAGGTATTGCAGGAAGAGGACTGAAAGGGTTGGTGTCGAGGAGGTAGAGCCAAGGTGGTGAGTCCTGTGTAAGACAACATCCACCCCACCCGATGTAGGGTTTGGGCTCTTACCTGCCTCTTCTCCCTCCGGTAGGAGGGAAGAGATAAGGTATGGAGGAGGTGAAGAGAAGAGAGAGGGAGGGTTTTTTGACATTCTAGGAACTGTATGGTACGAAAGTCCGAAGGCTCTGGCTGGGTTAGGTTAGGGGAAATTTACAGTGACACCCCCCGGTTCATCAATCGACTGGCCGGTTGAATGGGAATGTCAAGGGCTTGCACGGGCCGGCGCGTATTGTCTATCCATGGTTCCTTGTCAATAACCTTGACCCTCTTTGGAAATGGAGCAGTTAGAGGTGAGAGGGAGGGAGATGAAGGAGCGTGTGTGGAGAGATGTGTGTGTCTTTGTGTGTACATGTATGTGGTGCTGGTGTTGGGGGTGGGGGGGGTTTGGGGGGGGCAGATGGTGGGATATGGTTTTCATGTTTTGGGTTCATATTTTTAAGTGCAAAAGGCTTCAAGTTCAAATGGTTGAGTTTAGGGTCAAGGGCTGGATTATGGTTCAATTTTCATAAAGATCCCAAATTTGGTTAAGCTTAGGGGTAAGTTTAGGGTTAAGGTTTTTCAGATACAGATTATGAACTTGGTGTGACTGGTATGGTTTGGGCCTCAAGATAAAATGGTTAAGTTCGGGGTCTGGGACTATGTAATGGTTGTATATTCATAAAAAAAGGTTATTTTAGGGTTAGATTATAAACTAGGTGTGACTGGTTCGGTTTAGGCCTCAAGTTCAAATGGTTCAGTTTAGGGTCAAGGGCTGGGTTATGGTTAAATTTTCATAAAGGTCCCAAATTTGGTTAAGCTTAGGGGTTAGTTTTGGGTTAAGGTTTTCCGGCATTGATTATGAACTTGGTGCGACCTGTTCGGTTTAGGCCTCGAGTGCAAATGGTTAATTTTAGGGTCTGGGACTAGGTAAGGGTTGTATACTCATAAAAATGGGTTATTTTAGGGTTAGGTTATAAACTTGGTGTGACTGGTTCGGTTTAGGCCTCAAGTTCAAATGATTCAGTTTAGGGTGTAGGGAGGAGTTAGGGTTATGTTTTCATAAAAATGGGTTAGGGTAAGGGTTAGGGTTAGGGTCAGGGTTATGGTTAGGTTTAGGGATAGTTGGGTTAGGGTTAGGGTTGGGTTAGGGTTAGGGTTAAGGTTTGGTTAGGGTTAGGGTTAGGTTAGGGTTAGGGTTAGGGTTAGGTTAGTTAGGGTTAGGGTTAGGGTCAGGGTTAGGTTTAGGGTTAGGGTCAGGATAAGGGTCAGGATAAGGGTTAGGGTTAGGTTCAGGGTCAGGGTTAGGCTAAGCGTTAGGGTTAGGTTTAGGGTTAGGGTCAGGATAAGGGTTAGGGTTAGGTTTAGGGTAAGGGTCAGGGTCAGGGTTATGGTTAGGTTTAGGGATAGTTGGGTTAGGGTTAGGTCTGGGGTTAGGGTTAGGGTCAGGGTTGGGGTTAGGGTCAGGGTCAGGGTTATGGTTAGGGTTAGGGTAAAGGTTAGGTTTAGGGTTAGGGTCAGGGTCAAGTTTAGGGTTAGGGCGGAGGGGGGGCTTAAGTATGGGCTCGCGGGGGCCCAGTGGAGGGCAAGGCACAGGTATGAGTGTCAGGTCCCCGGGGCTTGGTGGAGAGCAAGGCACCGACAGGAGGATCGGGTCCCTAGGGCCTAGTGGAGAGCAAAGTACTGACAGGGGGGTGGGGTCCCCAGGGCCCGGTGGAGATTAGGTATTAGACTTAAGGGTCTAGGGCTTGAGATGTAAATTAAAATTGATATAAATAAATATATGTGAAGGTGTCAAAATAAGTAAATGATAAAGGAGAATAAGTGGAGTAAAGCTTAAAAATGTTTTTGGTAAGATAGTAAAATTGTTTGAACAGAATATTTTATAGTAAGGAATATATTAATTTATGATTTATGTTTTTACATTGGTCCAGCGCTGGATTGTTTTTAGGACTAAATTTCAGAACATGTCCTCAGTAGTGCACCTTGAGGTCATCGGATGTTTCGGCCCTTTATCACTAGACACCCTCTCTCAAGGAAGGCCCCACGGGTTTGATCAGGACCCGTGTGTGTTCTGTAGCCAATTTGGTAATTTTTTGTGAAGTCTTTTTGAAAAATATTTTTAAGAGTTTGTAGAAAATTTTAGAGTTGAGGAAAACATTTTTCCATAAAATTGGGTTAGGGTTAGGGTTATTTAGGGTAAGTCTTAAATAAATGTCTATAATTGTTAAATGACAGAAAAAATGTTCTGAATTAAAAAAAAATTGTGGGGAGGGGGTGTTTGGAGGAAAATCTCTGATGTGCTGAGTTAAAAACTGTAAATACTGTTTTTTGTAGAGGCTCCCTAGGGTCCTGTTGCATCCACGGCCTGATCCCTCGCCTGGATCAGGGGATGTGATGTTTTGGAGGAAGGTGGCAATTTGAAGGAGTCCAATTTTTGTTGAGTGGATTTTCAAATTGAAGTGTGTGTGGTGCAGTATGGACTGGTGTGTGGGTGAGGCTATTCCTCATAGAAGACTGGGTTACGTTTAAGGCCCTGAAACCCTGGGCCACCCTTCCTGCAGTGCTGTCCTAGAATCGGAACACAGGAGGGCCGCTTACGTACCGCCTGACCCACATTGACCAATCGTTAGCACCGCAAGGTATCCATGGTCAAGTCGATCAGGACTGAAGGCTCTGGGTCCTGCCCGTCTCGTTGGGAGACTTGTCAGGATACGCTCTGTGCTCCATACACCGCACAGCCCCAGAGCGCTCTGAGCAAGTTCCTGTCCAAACTTCATGGGTCCATACACCGCTCACCTCATGAAGATGGAAATGTGTATTTTGAGTGTAGTGGTGTGGTTTACCTGTCTTCTGAAAAGCCTCCACTGGTGTGATGTCCTGGGATTGATGTTTTGGGTTGAATTTTGCTCCCTGGGTCTGTGCCTGTGCTGTCTCCCTGACTCATGGTTGCTCTCTTTGGGTGTGGTGGGTGTGTCGGGTTCCAGCCCTCTGATTGGCTGGAGATCTCCAGTCAAGTAATTTTGGAGTTATGTCCATTTTTTGTGTTTTTAGGGTGTTTGTAAGGTTTGTCTGAGTTTTGATCTTGGTCAGTTTGTGTTTTTCTCTTTTCTTTATTCATCTTTTATATGTTTTTAAGTTCAATCTAGTCAGGAGGATCGGTTGATTCTCTATGGTTCTCATGTTTTGGCAGCTGTCAAGGAAGAGGGATCTGTCCTGTTGTTGTTCTGTGGGGACCTTCTTGGTTTTTGTGGTGGCCGTTTGGGATGTTTTTCCTGGGTTTTATTTTAGATTTGTTTTTCAGGGTGTTACATTTACATCTTTTTGGTTGTGTTTTGAGTGGCTGAGAAGTGTTAATGGATGATTTATATAGTAGGGAGGGTCCCCTTTGTTTTTATTTTTCTAATTTTGTAACAAAAAGAGCATTTTTACTAAAAAATTGATTGAGTTATTTTTCAACAATGAGCAAGGCTCATTTAGTATTTGTTTTAAACAGAGGGAGCTCAACAGGATGACCCTGGAGCTGGAGTGATCTGCTGTGACTGGGTCTTGGCTCCCAGCCCACTGGTGTGGCTGCTCCCCTGACTCCTGGTGTGTGGGTCGTTTGTGAGGGACAGGAGGGAAAGTGTTTTGATTGGTCTAGAGTTTCATGTTTACTGTTTTATGTGTTTTTCGCTTCTTTGTGTGTTTAAAGTGTTGTTATTTAGTACGGGAGTTAACAGCTGTTTTTTCCTTTTCTTGTTTTGGGTATCTTAATGTCCTAAGTTAAGAATCCTCTGTTGAGGGGAGTCTTGTCGGCCATCTTGTCGGCCATCTTGGATCTGATGACTGTCAGTCTGTCGGTTGATTCCATGAGGTTCTCATGTTTTGACAGCTGTCAAGGGGTGGGATGATCATGTCGTTTACAGTTGTGGATGGTTAGTTGGGGTGTGGGTATTTTGTCTTTGATTCAAAGATATGTTTATGTGTGTGGATAGATTGGAGATCAGCCAGAGAGAGAGAGAGGGAGAGAGAGGGAGAGAGAAAGAGAGAGAGAGAGAGAGAGAGAGAGAGAGAGAAAAGTACAGTGAGAAGGAGTGAGAGAGCAAGGGAGGTGAGGAAAGTTATCCCAGGAAAAGAACTGTAAGACTTGATGCCTCGATGTAGAGGGCGAATTTAGACAAGCCTTCATCCGGGGTAGGATTACGTTCAGATCTGGTTTGGAGCGAGAGAGAGAAGGGGGAAAAAGATGGAAGAGAGAGAGAGAGAGAGATAGAGAGAGTGATATAGAGAGTATAGGAGAAGGGTGAGAAAAAGGCATCCCAGGGAGAGAACTGAAAGACTTGGTGCCTCGATGTAGAGGGCGAATTTAGACAAGCCTTCATCCTGGGTAGGATAACGTTCAAACCTGGTTTGAGGGGGAGGGAGTGTGTGCGAGAGGGGGAGAGAGAGAGAGAGAGAGAGAGAGAGAGAGGGAGAGTGAACAAGTGGAAGAGAGGGAGAGAGAGTGAGTAAGGTGAGAAGAGGTATTACAGGAAGAGGACTGAAAGGGTTGGTGTCGAGGAGGTAGAGCCAAGGTGGTGAGTCCTGTGTAAGACAACATCCACCCCACCCGATGTAGGGTTTGGGCTCTTACCTGCCTCTTCTCCCTCTGGTAGGAGGGAAGAGAGAAGGTATGGATGAGGTGAAGAAAAGAGAGGGGAGAAAGAGGGAGAGAGAGAGTGATATAGAGAGTATAGGAGAGGGATGAGAAAAAGGCATCCCAGGGAGAGAACTGAAAGACTTGGTGCCTCGATGTAGAGGGCGAATTTAGACAAGCCTTCATCCTGAGTAGGATTACGTTCAAACCTGGTTTGGAAAGAGGGGGTGGAGAGAGTGTGTGCGAGATGGGGAGAGAGAGTGTGTGTGTAAGAGGGGGGGTGAACAAGTGGAAGAGAGGGACAGAGAGTGAGAGAGGTGAGAAGAGGTATTGCAGGAAGAGGACTGAAAGGGTTGGTGTCGAGGAGGTAGAGCCAAGGTGGTGAGTCCTGTGTAAGACAACATCCACCCCACCCGATGTAGGGTTTGGGCTCTTACCTGCCTCTTCTCCCTCCGGTAGGAGGGAAGAGATAAGGTATGGAGGAGGTGAAGAGAAGAGAGAGGGAGGGTTTTTTGACATTCTAGGAACTGTATGGTACGAAAGTCCGAAGGCTCTGGCTGGGTTAGGTTAGGGGAAATTTACAGTGACACCCCCCGGTTCATCAATCGACTGGCCGGTTGAATGGGAATGTCAAGGGCTTGCACGGGCCGGCGCGTATTGTCTATCCATGGTTCCTTGTCAATAACCTTGACCCTCTTTGGAAATGGAGCAGTTAGAGGTGAGAGGGAGGGAGATGAAGGAGCGTGTGTGGAGAGATGTGTGTGTCTTTGTGTGTACATGTATGTGGTGCTGGTGTTGGGGGTGGGGGGGGGTTTGGGGGGGGGCAGATGGTGGGATATGGTTTTCATGTTTTGGGTTCATATTTTTAAGTGCAAAAGGCTTCAAGTTCAAATGGTTGAGTTTAGGGTCAAGGGCTGGATTATGGTTCAATTTTCATAAAGATCCCAAATTTGGTTAAGCTTAGGGGTAAGTTTAGGGTTAAGGTTTTTCAGATACAGATTATGAACTTGGTGTGACTGGTATGGTTTGGGCCTCAAGATAAAATGGTTAAGTTCGGGGTCTGGGACTATGTAATGGTTGTATATTCATAAAAAAAGGTTATTTTAGGGTTAGATTATAAACTAGGTGTGACTGGTTCGGTTTAGGCCTCAAGTTCAAATGGTTCAGTTTAGGGTCAAGGGCTGGGTTATGGTTAAATTTTCATAAAGGTCCCAAAGGGTTAGGGTTAGGGTTAGGGTTAGGGTTAGGGTTAGGGTTAGGGTTAGGTTAGGGTTAGGGTTAGGGTTAGGGTTAGGGTTAGGGTTAGGTTAGGTTAGGGTTAGGGTTAGGTTGGGGAAATTTACAGTGACACCCCCCGGTTCATCAATCGACTGGCCGGTTGAATGGGAATGTCAAGGGCTTGCACGGGCCGGCGCGTATTGTCTATCCATGGTTCCTTGTCAATAACCTTGACCCTCTTTGGAAATGGAGCAGTTAGAGGTGAGAGGGAGGGAGATGAAGGAGCGTGTGTGGAGAGATGTGTGTGTCTTTGTGTGTACATGTATGTGGTGCTGGTGTTGGGGGTGGGGGGGGTTTGGGGGGGGCAGATGGTGGGATATGGTTTTCATGTTTTGGGTTCATATTTTTAAGTGCAAAAGGCTTCAAGTTCAAATGGTTGAGTTTAGGGTCAAGGGCTGGATTATGGTTCAATTTTCATAAAGATCCCAAATTTGGTTAAGCTTAGGGGTAAGTTTAGGGTTAAGGTTTTTCAGATACAGATTATGAACTTGGTGTGACTGGTATGGTTTGGGCCTCAAGATAAAATGGTTAAGTTCGGGGTCTGGGACTATGTAATGGTTGTATATTCATAAAAAAAGGTTATTTTAGGGTTAGATTATAAACTAGGTGTGACTGGTTCGGTTTAGGCCTCAAGTTCAAATGGTTCAGTTTAGGGTCAAGGGCTGGGTTATGGTTAAATTTTCATAAAGGTCCCAAATTTGGTTAAGCTTAGGGGTTAGTTTTGGGTCAAGGTTTTTCCGGCATTGATTATGAACTTGGTGCGACCTGTTCGGTTTAGGCCTCGAGTGCAAATGGTTAATTTTAGGGTCTGGGACTAGGTAAGGGTTGTATACTCATAAAAATGGGTTATTTTAGGGTTAGGTTATAAACTTGGTGTGACTGGTTCGGTTTAGGCCTCAAGTTCAAATGATTCAGTTTAGGGTGTAGGGAGGAGTTAGGGTTATGTTTTCATAAAAATGGGTTAGGGTAAGGGTTAGGGTTAGGGTCAGGGTTATGGTTAGGTTTAGGGATAGTTGGGTTAGGGTTAGGGTTGGGTTAGGGTTAGGGTTAGGGTTAAGGTTTGGTTAGGGTTAGGTTAGGGTTAGGGTTAGGGTTAGGTTAGTTAGGGTTAGGGTTAGGGTCAGGGTTAGGTTTAGGGTTAGGGTCAGGATAAGGGTCAGGATAAGGGTTAGGGTTAGGTTCAGGGTCAGGGTTAGGCTAAGCGTTAGGGTTAGGTTTAGGGTTAGGGTCAGGATAAGGGTTAGGGTTAGGGTTAGGGTAAGGGTCAGGGTCAGGGTTATGGTTAGGTTTAGGGATAGTAGGGTTAGGGTTAGGTCTGGGGTTAGGGTTAGGGTCAGGGTTAGGGTTAGGGTCAGGGTCAGGGTTAGGGTTAGTTAGGGTTAGGGTTAGGGTTAGGGTTAGGGTTAGGGTTAGGTTAGGGTTAGGGTTAGGGTTAGGGTTAGGGTTATGGTTAGGGTTAGGTTAGGGTTAGGGTTAGGGTTAGGGTTAGGGTTAGGGTTAGGGTAGGGTTAGGGTTAGGGTTAGGGTTAGGGTTAGGGTTAGGGTTAGGGTAGGGTTAGGGTTAGGGTTAGGGTTAGGGTTAGGGTTAGGGTTAGGTTAGGGTTAGGGTTAGGGTTAGGGTTAGGGTTAGGGTTAGGTTAGGGTTAGGGTTAGGGTTAGGGTTAGGGTTAGGGTGGGTTAGGGTTAGGTTAGGGTTAGGGTTAGGGTTAGGGTTAGGGTTAGGGTTAGGGTTAGGGTTAGGGTTAGGTTAGGGTTAGGGTTAGGGTTAGGGTTAGGGTTAGGGTTAGTTAGGGTTAGGGTTAGGGTTAGGGTTAGGGTTAGGGTTAGGGTTAGGGTTAGGTTAGGGTTAGGGTTAGGTTAGGGTTAGGGTTAGGGTTAGGGTTAGGGTTAGGGTTAGGGTTAGGGTTAGGGTTAGGGTTAGGGTTAGGGTTAGGGTTAGGGTTAGGGTTAGGGTTAGGGTTAGGGTTAGGGTTAGGGTTAGGTTAGGGTTAGGGTTAGGGTTAGGGTTAGGGTTAGGGTTAGGGTTAGGGTTAGGTTAGGGTTAGGGTTAGGGTTAGGGTTAGGGTTAGGGTTAGGGTTAGGGTTAGGGTTAGGGTTAGGGTTAGGGTTAGGGTTAGGGTTAGGGTTAGGGTTAGGGTTAGGGTTAGGGTTAGGGTTAGGGTTAGGGTTAGGGTTAGGGTTAGGGTTAGGGTTAGGGTTAGGGTTAGGGTTAGGGTTAGGGTTAGGGTTAGGGTTAGGGTTAGGGTTAGGGTTAGGGTTAGGGTTAGGGTTAGGGTTAGGGTTAGGGTTAGGGTTAGGGTTAGGGTTAGGGTTAGGGTTAGGGTTAGGGTTAGGGTTAGGGTTAGGGTTAGGGTTAGGGTTAGGGTTAGGGTTAGGGTTAGGGTTAGGGTTAGGGTTAGGGTTAGGGTTAGGGTTAGGGTTAGGGTTAGGGTTAGGGTTAGGGTTAGGGTTAGGGTTAGGGTTAGGGTTAGGGTTAGGGTTAGGGTTAGGTTAGGGTTAGGGTTAGGGTTAGGGTTAGGGTTAGGGTTAGGGTTAGGGTTAGGGTTAGGGTTAGGTTAGGGTTAGGGTTAGGGTTAGGGTTAGGGTTAGGGTTAGGGTTAGGGTTAGGGTTAGGGTTAGGGTTAGGGTTAGGGTTAGGGTTAGGGTTAGGGTTAGGGTTAGGGTTAGGGTTAGGGTTAGGGTTAGGGTTAGGGTTAGGGTTAGGGTTAGGGTTAGGGTTAGGGTTAGGGTTAGGGTTAGGGTTAGGGTTAGGGTTAGGGTTAGGGTTAGGGTTAGGGTTAGGGTTAGGGTTAGGGTTAGGGTTAGGGTTAGGGTTAGGGTTAGGGTTAGGGTTAGGGTTAGGGTTAGGGTTAGGGTTAGGGTTAGGGTTAGGGTTAGGGTTAGGGTTAGGGTTAGGGTTAGGGTTAGGGTTAGGGTTAGGGTTAGGGTTAGGGTTAGGGTTAGGGTTAGGGTTAGGGTTAGGGTTAGGGTTAGGGTTAGGGTTAGGGTTAGGGTTAGGGTTAGGGTTAGGGTTAGGGTTAGGGTTAGGGTTAGGGTTAGGGTTAGGGTTAGGGTTAGGGTTAGGGTTAGGGTTAGGGTTAGGGTTAGGGTTAGGGTTAGGGTTAGGGTTAGGGTTAGGGTTAGGGTTAGGGTTAGGGTTAGGGTTAGGGTTAGGGTTAGGGTTAGGGTTAGGGTTAGGGTTAGGGTTAGGGTTAGGGTTAGGGTTAGGGTTAGGGTTAGGGTTAGGGTTAGGGTTAGGGTTAGGGTTAGGGTTAGGGTTAGGGTTAGGGTTAGGGTTAGGGTTAGGGTTAGGGTTAGGGTTAGGGTTAGGGTTAGGGTTAGGGTTAGGGTTAGGGTTAGGGTTAGGGTTAGGGTTAGGGTTAGGGTTAGGGTTAGGGTTAGGGTTAGGGTTAGGGTTAGGGTTAGGGTTAGGGTTAGGGTTAGGGTTAGGGTTAGGGTTAGGGTTAGGGTTAGGGTTAGGGTTAGGGTTAGGGTTAGGGTTAGGGTTAGGGTTAGGGTTAGGGTTAGGGTTAGGGTTAGGGTTAGGGTTAGGGTTAGGGTTAGGGTTAGGGTTAGGGTTAGGGTTAGGGTTAGGGTTAGGGTTAGGGTTAGGGTTAGGGTTAGGGTTAGGGTTAGGGTTAGGGTTAGGGTTAGGGTTAGGGTTAGGGTTAGGGTTAGGGTTAGGGTTAGGGTTAGGGTTAGGGTTAGGGTTAGGGTTAGGGTTAGGGTTAGGGTTAGGGTTAGGGTTAGGGTTAGGGTTAGGGTTAGGGTTAGGGTTAGGGTTAGGGTTAGGGTTAGGGTTAGGGTTAGGGTTAGGGTTAGGGTTAGGGTTAGGGTTAGGGTTAGGGTTAGGGTTAGGGTTAGGGTTAGGGTTAGGGTTAGGGTTAGGGTTAGGGTTAGGGTTAGGGTTAGGGTTAGGGTTAGGGTTAGGGTTAGGGTTAGGGTTAGGGTTAGGGTTAGGGTTAGGGTTAGGGTTAGGGTTAGGGTTAGGGTTAGGGTTAGGGTTAGGGTTAGGGTTAGGGTTAGGGTTAGGGTTAGGGTTAGGGTTAGGGTTAGGGTTAGGGTTAGGGTTAGGGTTAGGGTTAGGGTTAGGGTTAGGGTTAGGGTTAGGGTTAGGGTTAGGGTTAGGGTTAGGGTTAGGGTTAGGGTTAGGGTTAGGGTTAGGGTTAGGGTTAGGGTTAGGGTTAGGGTTAGGGTTAGGGTTAGGGTTAGGGTTAGGGTTAGGGTTAGGGTTAGGGTTAGGGTTAGGGTTAGGGTTAGGGTTAGGGTTAGGGTTAGGGTTAGGGTTAGGGTTAGGGTTAGGGTTAGGGTTAGGGTTAGGGTTAGGGTTAGGGTTAGGGTTAGGGTTAGGGTTAGGGTTAGGGTTAGGGTTAGGGTTAGGGTTAGGGTTAGGGTTAGGGTTAGGGTTAGGGTTAGGGTTAGGGTTAGGGTTAGGGTTAGGGTTAGGGTTAGGGTTAGGGTTAGGGTTAGGGTTAGGGTTAGGGTTAGGGTTAGGGTTAGGGTTAGGGTTAGGGTTAGGGTTAGGGTTAGGGTTAGGGTTAGGGTTAGGGTTAGGGTTAGGGTTAGGGTTAGGGTTAGGGTTAGGGTTAGGGTTAGGGTTAGGGTTAGGGTTAGGGTTAGGGTTAGGGTTAGGGTTAGGGTTAGGGTTAGGGTTAGGGTTAGGGTTAGGGTTAGGGTTAGGGTTAGGGTTAGGGTTAGGGTTAGGGTTAGGGTTAGGGTTAGGGTTAGGGTTAGGGTTAGGGTTAGGGTTAGGGTTAGGGTTAGGGTTAGGGTTAGGGTTAGGGTTAGGGTTAGGGTTAGGGTTAGGGTTAGGGTTAGGGTTAGGGTTAGGGTTAGGGTTAGGGTTAGGGTTAGGGTTAGGGTTAGGGTTAGGGTTAGGGTTAGGGTTAGGGTTAGGGTTAGGGTTAGGGTTAGGGTTAGGGTTAGGGTTAGGGTTAGGGTTAGGGTTAGGGTTAGGGTTAGGGTTAGGGTTAGGGTTAGGGTTAGGGTTAGGGTTAGGGTTAGGGTTAGGGTTAGGGTTAGGGTTAGGGTTAGGGTTAGGGTTAGGGTTAGGGTTAGGGTTAGGGTTAGGGTTAGGGTTAGGGTTAGGGTTAGGGTTAGGGTTAGGGTTAGGGTTAGGGTTAGGGTTAGGGTTAGGGTTAGGGTTAGGGTTAGGGTTAGGGTTAGGGTTAGGGTTAGGGTTAGGGTTAGGGTTAGGGTTAGGGTTAGGGTTAGGGTTAGGGTTAGGGTTAGGGTTAGGGTTAGGGTTAGGGTTAGGGTTAGGGTTAGGGTTAGGGTTAGGGTTAGGGTTAGGGTTAGGGTTAGGGTTAGGGTTAGGGTTAGGGTTAGGGTTAGGGTTAGGGTTAGGGTTAGGGTTAGGGTTAGGGTTAGGGTTAGGGTTAGGGTTAGGGTTAGGGTTAGGGTTAGGGTTAGGGTTAGGGTTAGGGTTAGGGTTAGGGTTAGGGTTAGGGTTAGGGTTAGGGTTAGGGTTAGGGTTAGGGTTAGGGTTAGGGTTAGGGTTAGGGTTAGGGTTAGGGTTAGGGTTAGGGTTAGGGTTAGGGTTAGGGTTAGGGTTAGGGTTAGGGTTAGGGTTAGGGTTAGGGTTAGGGTTAGGGTTAGGGTTAGGGTTAGGGTTAGGGTTAGGGTTAGGGTTAGGGTTAGGGTTAGGGTTAGGGTTAGGGTTAGGGTTAGGGTTAGGGTTAGGGTTAGGGTTAGGGTTAGGGTTAGGGTTAGGGTTAGGGTTAGGGTTAGGGTTAGGGTTAGGGTTAGGGTTAGGGTTAGGGTTAGGGTTAGGGTTAGGGTTAGGGTTAGGGTTAGGGTTAGGGTTAGGGTTAGGGTTAGGGTTAGGGTTAGGGTTAGGGTTAGGGTTAGGGTTAGGGTTAGGGTTAGGGTTAGGGTTAGGGTTAGGGTTAGGGTTAGGGTTAGGGTTAGGGTTAGGGTTAGGGTTAGGGTTAGGGTTAGGGTTAGGGTTAGGGTTAGGGTTAGGGTTAGGGTTAGGGTTAGGGTTAGGGTTAGGGTTAGGGTTAGGGTTAGGGTTAGGGTTAGGGTTAGGGTTAGGGTTAGGGTTAGGGTTAGGGTTAGGGTTAGGGTTAGGGTTAGGGTTAGGGTTAGGGTTAGGGTTAGGGTTAGGGTTAGGGTTAGGGTTAGGGTTAGGGTTAGGGTTAGGGTTAGGGTTAGGGTTAGGGTTAGGGTTAGGGTTAGGGTTAGGGTTAGGGTTAGGGTTAGG
>NW_027437339.1:0-20000 GCF_033239565.1 Halichoeres trimaculatus
AATAAAATGTTTCTGTAGGAATCCCACCCATGACAACATGCTATCATGGTAATTAATTAGTATGTAAAGCTTATATGGCCATCTCAAAACTTCAGATCCTTCAGTTCGTGCTTTCTCCTTTCTGTTGCTGTCATTATAGAAATGATGTGTTGTGTCCAATAAAATTATAAAGTTTTACGCCTGCTAGATAAACTTTTCCCATTAAAATTCATCTTCAGGTCAAAATCTGGTCAAACTCTAGAAAAATGTGCTGCAAATGTGGGCCTCCCGCATGGCATGCTTGCATTGGATGAAGCGTCTCCAAGCCACTCCCGTGGATTGTCCCCGAAATTTGCCAGACACTCTGGTGTGTCCCTTGCCCACTGGTGTGTGGGTTGAAATCCAGCTTGTGACAAAAATGCCTTCCGTGGAAGGCAGAGTTTTTCTTGGGGTCTAACTCTAGAAAAATGGGGCAAAGATGTATATTGCGAGACTGGAGATGGTTACGCATCATGACCTGTGTGTGTTGTACTTTGCACGCCTGTTTGTGCCTTGGGTAGAGCAGAGAGCAGCGGGCAGCTGACCTGATGTTGCACAGCTGGCTTCATTCTATGTGCACAGATTGTGGCACAGGAGAGCAGGATTAAAACTCTGTGTGCATTGGCCGGGAATCGAACCCGGGCCTCCCGCGTGGCAGGCGAGAATTCTACCACTGAACCACCAATGCTGCCTTCCTGCAGCAAGCCTGGGCCAACGCAGCTGCATGTCACCACCGTGAGGCTCAGCATGCCTTCCGTGAAAGGGGGAGTGTCTTCAGGTCAAACTCTAGAAAAATGTGCTGCAAATGTGGGCCTCCCGCATGGCATGCTTGCATTGGATGAAGTGTCTCCAAGCCACTCCCGTGGATTGTCCCCTAAATTTGCCAGACACTCTGGTGTGTCCCTTGCCCACTGGTGTGCTGGTTGAAATCCAGCTTGTGACTAAAATGCCTTCCGTGGAAGGGGGAGTTTTTCTTGGGGTCTAACTCTAGAAAAATGGGGCAAAGATGTATATTGCGAGACTGGAGATGGTTACGCATCATGACCTGTGTGTGTTGTACTTTGCACGCCTGTTTGTGCCTTGGGTAGAGCAGAGAGCAGCGGGCAGCTGACCTGATGTTGCACAGCTGGCTTCATTCTATGTGCACAGATTGTGGCACAGGAGAGCAGGATTAAAACTCTGAGTGCATTGGCCGGAAATCGAACCCGGGCCACCCGCGTGGCAGGCGAGAATTCTACCACTGAACCACCAATGCGGCCTTCCTGCAGCAAGCCTGGGCCAACGCAGCTACGTGTCACCACCGTGAGGCTCAGCATGCCTTCCGTGAAAGGGGGAGTGTCTTCAGGTCAATTTCTAGAAAAATGTGCTGCAAATGTGGGCCTCCCGCATGGCATGCTTGCATTGGATGAAGTGTCTCCAAGCCACTCCCGTGGATTGTCCCCGAAATTTGCCAGACACTCTGGTGTGTCCCTTGCCCACTGGTGTGTGGGTTGAAATCCAGCTTGTGACAAAAGTGCCTTCCGTGGAAGGCAGAGTTTTTCTTGGGGTCTCACTCTAGAAAAATGGGGCAAAGATGTATATTGCGAGACTGGAGATGGTTACGCATCATGACCTGTGTGTGTTGTACTTTGCACGCCTGTTTGTGCCTTGGGTAGAGCAGAGAGCAGCGGGCAGCTGACCTGATGTTGCACAGCTGGCTTCATTCTATGTGCACAGATTGTGGCACAGGAGAGCAGGATTAAAACTCTGTGTGCATTGGCCGGGAATCGAACCCGGGCCTCCCGCGTGGCAGGCGAGAATTCTACCACTGAACCACCAATGCTGCCTTCCTGCAGCAAGCCTGGGCCAACGCAGCTGCATGTCACCACCGTGAGGCTCAGCATGCCTTCCGTGAAAGGGGGAGTGTCTTCAGGTCAAACTCTAGAAAAATGTGCTGCAAATGTGGGCCTCCCGCATGGCATGCTTGCATTGGATGAAGTGTCTCCAAGCCACTCCCGTGGATTGTCCCCGAAATTTGCCAGACACTCTGGTGTGTCCCTTGCCCACTGGTGTGCTGGTTGAAATCCAGCTTGTGACTAAAATGCCTTCCGTGGAAGGGGGAGTTTTTCTTGGGGTCTAACTCTAGAAAAATGGGGCAAAGATGTATATTGCCAGGCTGGAGATGGTTACGCATCATGACCTGTGTGTGTTGTACTTTGCACGCCTGTTTGTGCCTTGGGTAGAGCAGAGAGCAGCGGGCAGCTGACCTGATGTTGCACAGCTGGCTTCATTCTATGTGCACAGATTGTGGCACAGGAGAGCAGGATTAAAACTCTGTGTGCATTGGCCGGGAATCGAACCCGGGCCTCCCGCGTGGCAGGCGAGAATTCTACCACTGAACCACCAATGCAGCCTTCCTGCAGCAAGCCTGGGCCAACGCAGCTGCATGTCACCACCGTGAGGCTCAGCATGCCTTCCGTGAGAGGGGGAGTGTCTTCAGGTCAAACTCTAGAAAAATGTGCTGCAAATGTGGGCCTCCCGCATGGCATGCTTGCATTGGATGAAGCGTCTCCAAGCCACTCCCGTGGATTGTCCCCGAAATTTGCCAGACACTCTGGTGTGTCCCTTGCCCACTGGTGTGTGGGTTGAAATCCAGCTTGTGACAAAAATGCCTTCCGTGGAAGGCAGAGTTTTTCTTGGGGTCTAACTCTAGAAAAATGGGGCAAAGATGTATATTGGGAGGCTGGAGATGGTTACGCATCATGACCTGTGTGTGTTGTACTTTGCACGCCTGTTTGTGCCTTGGGTAGAGCAGAGAGCAGTGGGCAGCTGACCTGATGTTGCACAGCTGGCTTCATTCTATGTGCACAGATTGTGGCACAGGAGAGCAGGATTAAAACTCTGAGTGCATTGGCCGGAAATCGAACCCGGGCCACCCGCGTGGCAGGCGAGAATTCTACCACTGAACCACCAATGCGGCCTTCCTGCAGCAAGCCTGGGCCAACGCAGCTACGTGTCACCACCGTGAGGCTCAGCATGCCTTCCGTGAAAGGGGGAGTGTCTTCAGGTCAAACTCTAGAAAAATGTGCTGCAAATGTGGGCCTTCCGCATGGCATGCTTGCATTGGATGAAGTGTCTCCAAGCCACTCCCGTGGATTGTCCCCGAAATTTGCCAGACACTCTGGTGTGTCCCTTGCCCACTGGTGTGTGGGTTGAAATCCAGCTTGTGACAAAAATGCCTTCCGTGGAAGGGGGAGTTTTTCTTGGGGTCTCACTCTAGAAAAATGGGGCAAAGATGTATATTGCGAGGCTGGAGATGGTTACGCATCATGACCTGTGTGTGTTGTACTTTGCACGCCTGTTTGTGCCTTGGGTAGAGCAGAGAGCAGCGGGCAGCTGACCTGATGTTGCACAGCTGGCTTCATTCTATGTGCACAGATTGTGGCACAGGAGAGCAGGATTAAAACTCTGTGTGCATTGGCCGGGAATCGAACCCGGGCCTCCCGCGTGGCAGGCGAGAATTCTACCACTGAACCACCAATGCGGCCTTCCTGCAGCAAGCCTGGGCCAACGCAGCTACGTGTCACCACCGTGAGGCTCAGCATGCCTTCCGTGAAAGGGGGAGTGTCTTCAGGTCAAACTCTAGAAAAATGTGCTGCAAATGTGGGCCTCCCGCATGGCATGCTTGCATTGGATGAAGTGTCTCCAAGCCACTCCCGTGGATTGTCCCCGAAATTTGCCAGACACTCTGGTGTGTCCCTTGCCCACTGGTGTGCTGGTTGAAATCCAGCTTGTGACAAAAATGCCTTCCGTGGAAGGGGGAGTTTTTCTTGGGGTCTAACTCTAGAAAAATGGGGCAAAGATGTATATTGCCAGGCTGGAGATGGTTACGCATCATGACCTGTGTGTGTTGTACTTTGCACGCCTGTTTGTGCCTTGGGTAGAGCAGAGAGCAGCGGGCAGCTGACCTGATGTTGCACAGCTGGCTTCATTCTATGTGCACAGATTGTGGCACAGGAGAGCAGGATTAAAACTCTGTGTGCATTGGCCGGGAATCGAACCCGGGCCTCCCGCGTGGCAGGCGAGAATTCTACCACTGAACCACCAATGCGGCCTTCCTGCAGCAAGCCTGGGCCAACGCAGCTGCATGTCACCACCGTGAGGCTCAGCATGCCTTCCGTGAAAGGGGGAGTGTCTTCAGGTCAAACTCTAGAAAAATGTGCTGCAAATGTGGGCCTCCCGCATGGCATGCTTGCATTGGATGAAGTGTCTCCAAGCCACTCCCGTGGATTGTCCCCGGAATTTGCCAGACACTCTGGTGTGTCCCTTGCCCACTGGTGTGCTGGTTGAAATCCAGCTTGTGACAAAAATGCCTTCCGTGGAAGGGGGAGTTTTTCTTGGGGTCTAACTCTAGAAAAATGGGGCAAAGATGTATATTGGGAGGCTGGAGATGGTTACGCATCATGACCTGTGTGTGTTGTACTTTGCACGCCTGTTTGTGCCTTGGGTAGAGCAGAGAGCAGCGGGAAGCTGACTTGATGTTGCACAGCTGGCTTCATTCTATGTGCACAGATTGTGGCACAGGAGAGCAGGATTAAAACTCTGTGTGCATTGGCCGGGAATCGAACCCGGGCCTCCCGCGTGGCAGGCGAGAATTCTACCACTGAACCACCAATGCGGCCTTCCTGCAGCAAGCCTGGGCCAACGCAGCTACGTGTCACCACCGTGAGGCTCAGCATGCCTTCCGTGAAAGGGGGAGTGTCTTCAGGTCAAACTCTAGAAAAATGTGCTGCAAATGTGGGCCTCCCGCATGGCATGCTTGCATTGGATGAAGTGTCTCCAAGCCACTCCCGTGGATTGTCCCCGAAATTTGCCAGACACTCTGGTGTGTCCCTTGCCCACTGGTGTGTGGGTTGAAATCCAGCTTGTGACAAAAATGCCTTCCGTGGAAGGGGGAGTTTTTCTTGGGGTCTAACTCTAGAAAAATGGGGCAAAGATGTATATTGCCAGGCTGGAGATGGTTACGCATCATGACCTGTGTGTGTTGTACTTTGCACGCCTGTTTGTGCCTTGGGTAGAGCAGAGAGCAGCGGGCAGCTGACCTGATGTTGCACAGCTGGCTTCATTCTATGTGCACAGATTGTGGCACAGGAGAGCAGGATTAAAACTCTGTGTGCATTGGCCGGGAATCGAACCCGGGCCCCCCGCGTGGCAGGCGAGAATTCTACCACTGAACCACCAATGCAGCCTTCCTGCAGCAAGCCTGGGCCAACGCAGCTGCATGTCACCACCGTGAGGCTCAGCATGCCTTCCGTGAAAGGGGGAGTGTCTTCAGGTCAAACTCTAGAAAAATGTGCTGCAAATGTGGGCCTCCCGCATGGCATGCTTGCATTGGATGAAGTGTCTCCAAGCCACTCCCGTGGATTGTCCCCGAAATTTGCCAGACACTCTGGTGTGTCCCTTGCCCACTGGTGTGCTGGTTGAAATCCAGCTTGTGACAAAAATGCCCTCCGTGGAAGGGGGAGTTTTTCTTGGGGTCTAACTCTAGAAAAATGGGGCAAAGATGTATATTGCCAGGCTGGAGATGGTTACGCATCATGACCTGTGTGTGTTGTACTTTGCACGCCTGTTTGTGCCTTGGGTAGAGCAGAGAGCAGCGGGCAGCTGACCTGATGTTGCACAGCTGGCTTCATTCTATGTGCACAGATTGTGGCACAGGAGAGCAGGATTAAAACTCTGTGTGCATTGGCCGGGAATCGAACCCGGGCCTCCCGCGTGGCAGGCGAGAATTCTACCACTGAACCACCAATGCGGCCTTCCTGCAGCAAGCCTGGGCCAACGCAGCTGCATGTCACCACCGTGAGGCTCAGCATGCCTTCCGTGAAAGGGGGAGTGTCTTCAGGTCAAACTCTAGAAAAATGTGCTGCAAATGTGGGCCTCCCGCATGGCATGCTTGCATTGGATGAAGTGTCTCCAAGCCACTCCCGTGGATTGTTCCCGAAATTTGCCAGACACTCTGGTGTGTCCCTTGCCCACTGGTGTGCTGGTTGAAATCCAGCTTGTGACTAAAATGCCTTCCGTGGAAGGGGGAGTTTTTCTTGGGGTCTAACTCTAGAAAAATGGGGCAAAGATGTATATTGCCAGGCTGGAGATGGTTACGCATCATGACCTGTGTGTGTTGTACTTTGCACGCCTGTTTGTGCCTTGGGTAGAGCAGAGAGCAGCGGGCAGCTGACCTGATGTTGCACAGCTGGCTTCATTCTATGTGCACAGATTGTGGCACAGGAGAGCAGGATTAAAACTCTGTGTGCATTGGCCGGGAATCGAACCCGGGCCTCCCGCGTGGCAGGCGAGAATTCTACCACTGAACCACCAATGCAGCCTTCCTGCAGCAAGCCTGGGCCAACGCAGCTGCATGTCACCACCGTGAGGCTCAGCATGCCTTCCGTGAGAGGGGGAGTGTCTTCAGGTCAAACTCTAGAAAAATGTGCTGCAAATGTGGGCCTCCCGCATGGCATGCTTGCATTGGATGAAGCGTCTCCAAGCCACTCCCGTGGATTGTCCCCGAAATTTGCCAGACACTCTGGTGTGTCCCTTGCCCACTGGTGTGTGGGTTGAAATCCAGCTTGTGACAAAAATGCCTTCCGTGGAAGGCAGAGTTTTTCTTGGGGTCTAACTCTAGAAAAATGGGGCAAAGATGTATATTGGGAGGCTGGAGATGGTTACGCATCATGACCTGTGTGTGTTGTACTTTGCACGCCTGTTTGTGCCTTGGGTAGAGCAGAGAGCAGTGGGCAGCTGACCTGATGTTGCACAGCTGGCTTCATTCTATGTGCACAGATTGTGGCACAGGAGAGCAGGATTAAAACTCTGAGTCCATTGGCCGGAAATCGAACCCGGGCCACCCGCGTGGCAGGCGAGAATTCTACCACTGAACCACCAATGCGGCCTTCCTGCAGCAAGCCTGGGCCAACGCAGCTACGTGTCACCACCGTGAGGCTCAGCATGCCTTCCGTGAAAGGGGGAGTGTCTTCAGGTCAAACTCTAGAAAAATGTGCTGCAAATGTGGGCCTCCCGCATGGCATGCTTGCATTGGATGAAGTGTCTCCAAGCCACTCCCGTGGATTGTCCCCGAAATTTGCCAGACACTCTGGTGTGTCCCTTGCCCACTGGTGTGTGGGTTGAAATCCAGCTTGTGACAAAAATGCCTTCCGTGGAAGGGGGAGTTTTTCTTGGGGTCTAACTCTAGAAAAATGGGGCAAAGATGTATATTGCCAGGCTGGAGATGGTTACGCATCATGACCTGTGTGTGTTGTACTTTGCACGCCTGTTTGTGCCTTGGGTAGAGCAGAGAGCAGCGGGCAGCTGACCTGATGTTGCACAGCTGGCTTCATTCTATGTGCACAGATTGTGGCACAGGAGAGCAGGATTAAAACTCTGTGTGCATTGGCCGGGAATCGAACCCGGGCCTCCCGCGTGGCAGGCGAGAATTCTACCACTGAACCACCAATGCAGCCTTCCTGCAGCAAGCCTGGGCCAACGCAGCTGCATGTCACCACCGTGAGGCTCAGCATGCCTTCCGTGAAAGGGGGAGTGTCTTCAGGTCAAACTCTAGAAAAATGTGCTGCAAATGTGGGCCTCCCGCATGGCATGCTTGCATTGGATGAAGTGTCTCCAAGCCA
The DNA here is from genome assembly GCF_033239565.1 of Halichoeres trimaculatus. Taxonomy (NCBI): domain Eukaryota; kingdom Metazoa; phylum Chordata; class Actinopteri; order Labriformes; family Labridae; genus Halichoeres; species Halichoeres trimaculatus. Next base: position 7,680 of record NW_027437339.1, read on the forward strand.
CTCCCGTGGATTGTCCCCGAAATTTGCCAGACACTCTGGTGTGTCCCTTGCCCACTGGTGTGCTGGTTGAAATCCAGCTTGTGACAAAAATGCCTTCCGTGGAAGGGGGAGTTTTTCTTGGGGTCTAACTCTAGAAAAATGGGGCAAAGATGTATATTGCCAGGCTGGAGATGGTTACGCATCATGACCTGTGTGTGTTGTACTTTGCACGCCTGTTTGTGCCTTGGGTAGAGCAGAGAGCAGCGGGCAGCTGACCTGATGTTGCACAGCTGGCTTCATTCTATGTGCACAGATTGTGGCACAGGAGAGCAGGATTAAAACTCTGTGTGCATTGGCCGGGAATCGAACCCGGGCCTCCCGCGTGGCAGGCGAGAATTCTACCACTGAACCACCAATGCGGCCTTCCTGCAGCAAGCCTGGGCCAACGCAGCTGCATGTCACCACCGTGAGGCTCAGCATGCCTTCCGTGAAAGGGGGAGTGTCTTCAGGTCAAACTCTAGAAAAATGTGCTGCAAATGTGGGCCTCCCGCATGGCATGCTTGCATTGGATGAAGTGTCTCCAAGCCACTCCCGTGGATTGTCCCCGAAATTTGCCAGACACTCTGGTGTGTCCCTTGCCCACTGGTGTGCTGGTTGAAATCCAGCTTGTGACTAAAATGCCTTCCGTGGAAGGGGGAGTTTTTCTTGGGGTCTAACTCTAGAAAAATGGGGCAAAGATGTATATTGCCAGGCTGGAGATGGTTACGCATCATGACCTGTGTGTGTTGTACTTTGCACGCCTGTTTGTGCCTTGGGTAGAGCAGAGAGCAGCGGGCAGCTGACCTGATGTTGCACAGCTGGCTTCATTCTATGTGCACAGATTGTGGCACAGGAGAGCAGGATTAAAACTCTGTGTGCATTGGCCGGGAATCGAACCCGGGCCTCCCGCGTGGCAGGCGAGAATTCTACCACTGAACCACCAATGCAGCCTTCCTGCAGCAAGCCTGGGCCAACGCAGCTGCATGTCACCACCGTGAGGCTCAGCATGCCTTCCGTGAGAGGGGGAGTGTCTTCAGGTCAAACTCTAGAAAAATGTGCTGCAAATGTGGGCCTCCCGCATGGCATGCTTGCATTGGATGAAGCGTCTCCAAGCCACTCCCGTGGATTGTCCCCGAAATTTGCCAGACACTCTGGTGTGTCCCTTGCCCACTGGTGTGTGGGTTGAAATCCAGCTTGTGACAAAAATGCCTTCCGTGGAAGGGGGAGTTTTTCTTGGGGTCTAACTCTAGAAAAATGGGGCAAAGATGTATATTGGGAGGCTGGAGATGGTTACGCATCATGACCTGTGTGTGTTGTACTTTGCACGCCTGTTTGTGCCTTGGGTAGAGCAGAGAGCAGTGGGCAGCTGACCTGATGTTGCACAGCTGGCTTCATTCTATGTGCACAGATTGTGGCACAGGAGAGCAGGATTAAAACTCTGAGTCCATTGGCCGGAAATCGAACCCGGGCCTCCCGCGTGGCAGGCGAGAATTCTACCACTGAACCACCAATGCGGCCTTCCCGCAGCAAGCCTGGGCCAATGCAGCTGCATGTCATCACCGTGAGGCTCAGCATGCCTTTCGTGAAAGGGGGAGTGTCTTCAGGTCAAACTCTAGAAAAATGTGCTGCAAATGTGGGCCTCCCGCATGGCATGCTTGCATTGGATGAAGTGTCTCCAAGCCACTCCCGTGGATTGTCCCCGAAATTTGCCAGACACTCTGGTGTGTCCCTTGCCCACTGGTGTGCTGGTTGAAATCCAGCTTGTGACTAAAATGCCTTCCGTGGAAGGGGGAGTTTTTCTTGGGGTCTAACTCTAGAAAAATGGGGCAAAGATGTATATTGCCAGGCTGGAGATGGTTACGCATCATGACCTGTGTGTGTTGTACTTTGCACGCCTGTTTGTGCCTTGGGTAGAGCAGAGAGCAGCGGGCAGCTGACCTGATGTTGCACAGCTGGCTTCATTCTATGTGCACAGATTGTGGCACAGGAGAGCAGGATTAAAACTCTGTGTGCATTGGCCGGGAATCGAACCCGGGCCTCCCGCGTGGCAGGCGAGAATTCTACCACTGAACCACCAATGCAGCCTTCCTGCAGCAAGCCTGGGCCAACGCAGCTGCATGTCACCACCGTGAGGCTCAGCATGCCTTCCGTGAGAGGGGGAGTGTCTTCAGGTCAAACTCTAGAAAAATGTGCTGCAAATGTGGGCCTCCCGCATGGCATGCTTGCATTGGATGAAGCGTCTCCAAGCCACTCCCGTGGATTGTCCCCGAAATTTGCCAGACACTCTGGTGTGTCCCTTGCCCACTGGTGTGTGGGTTGAAATCCAGCTTGTGACAAAAATGCCTTCCGTGGAAGGCAGAGTTTTTCTTGGGGTCTAACTCTAGAAAAATGGGGCAAAGATGTATATTGGGAGGCTGGAGATGGTTACGCATCATGACCTGTGTGTGTTGTACTTTGCACGCCTGTTTGTGCCTTGGGTAGAGCAGAGAGCAGTGGGCAGCTGACCTGATGTTGCACAGCTGGCTTCATTCTATGTGCACAGATTGTGGCACAGGAGAGCAGGATTAAAACTCTGAGTCCATTGGCCGGAAATCGAACCCGGGCCTCCCGCGTGGCAGGCGAGAATTCTACCACTGAACCACCAATGCGGCCTTCCCGCAGCAAGCCTGGGCCAATGCAGCTGCATGTCATCACCGTGAGGCTCAGCATGCCTTTCGTGAAAGGGGGAGTGTCTTCAGGTCAAACTCTAGAAAAATGTGCTGCAAATGTGGGCCTCCCGCATGGCATGCTTGCATTGGATGAAGCGTCTCCAAGCCACTCCCGTGGATTGTCCCCGAAATTTGCCAGACACTCTGGTGTGTCCCTTGCCCACTGGTGTGTGGGTTGAAATCCAGCTTGTGACAAAAATGCCTTCCGTGGAAGGGGGAGTTTTTCTTGGGGTCTAACTCTAGAAAAATGGGGCAAAGATGTATATTGGGAGGCTGGAGATGGTTACGCATCATGACCTGTGTGTGTTGTACTTTGCACGCCTGTTTGTGCCTTGGGTAGAGCAGAGAGCAGTGGGCAGCTGACCTGATGTTGCACAGCTGGCTTCATTCTATGTGCACAGATTGTGGCACAGGAGAGCAGGATTAAAACTCTGAGTCCATTGGCCGGAAATCGAACCCGGGCCTCCCGCGTGGCAGGCGAGAATTCTACCACTGAACCACCAATGCGGCCTTCCCGCAGCAAGCCTGGGCCAATGCAGCTGCATGTCATCACCGTGAGGCTCAGCATGCCTTTCGTGAAAGGGGGAGTGTCTTCAGGTCAAACTCTAGAAAAATGTGCTGCAAATGTGGGCCTCCCGCATGGCATGCTTGCATTGGATGAAGTGTCTCCAAGCCACTCCCGTGGATTGTCCCCGAAATTTGCCAGACACTCTGGTGTGTCCCTTGCCCACTGGTGTGCTGGTTGAAATCCAGCTTGTGACTAAAATGCCTTCCGTGGAAGGGGGAGTTTTTCTTGGGGTCTAACTCTAGAAAAATGGGGCAAAGATGTATATTGCCAGGCTGGAGATGGTTACGCATCATGACCTGTGTGTGTTGTACTTTGCACGCCTGTTTGTGCCTTGGGTAGAGCAGAGAGCAGCGGGCAGCTGACCTGATGTTGCACAGCTGGCTTCATTCTATGTGCACAGATTGTGGCACAGGAGAGCAGGATTAAAACTCTGTGTGCATTGGCCGGGAATCGAACCCGGGCCTCCCGCGTGGCAGGCGAGAATTCTACCACTGAACCACCAATGCAGCCTTCCTGCAGCAAGCCTGGGCCAACGCAGCTGCATGTCACCACCGTGAGGCTCAGCATGCCTTCCGTGAGAGGGGGAGTGTCTTCAGGTCAAACTCTAGAAAAATGTGCTGCAAATGTGGGCCTCCCGCATGGCATGCTTGCATTGGATGAAGCGTCTCCAAGCCACTCCCGTGGATTGTCCCCGAAATTTGCCAGACACTCTGGTGTGTCCCTTGCCCACTGGTGTGTGGGTTGAAATCCAGCTTGTGACAAAAATGCCTTCCGTGGAAGGCAGAGTTTTTCTTGGGGTCTAACTCTAGAAAAATGGGGCAAAGATGTATATTGCCAGGCTGGAGATGGTTACGCATCATGACCTGTGTGTGTTGTACTTTGCACGCCTGTTTGTGCCTTGGGTAGAGCAGAGAGCAGCGGGCAGCTGACCTGATGTTGCACAGCTGGCTTCATTCTATGTGCACAGATTGTGGCACAGGAGAGCAGGATTAAAACTCTGTGTGCATTGGCCGGGAATCGAACCCGGGCCTCCCGCGTGGCAGGCGAGAATTCTACCACTGAACCACCAATGCGGCCTTCCTGCAGCAAGCCTGGGCCAACGCAGCTGCATGTCACCACCGTGAGGCTCAGCATGCCTTCCGTGAAAGGGGGAGTGTCTTCAGGTCAAACTCTAGAAAAATGTGCTGCAAATGTGGGCCTCCCGCATGGCATGCTTGCATTGGATGAAGTGTCTCCAAGCCACTCCTGTGGATTGTCCCCGAAATTTGCCAGACACTCTGGTGTGTCCCTTGCCCACTGGTGTGCTGGTTGAAATCCAGCTTGTTACTAAAATGCCTTCCGTGGAAGGGGGAGTTTTTCTTGGGGTCTAACTCTAGAAAAATGGGGCAAAGATGTATATTGCCAGGCTGGAGATGGTTACGCATCATGACCTGTGTGTGTTGTACTTTGCACGCCTGTTTGTGCCTTGGGTAGAGCAGAGAGCAGCGGGCAGCTGACCTGATGTTGCACAGCTGGCTTCATTCTATGTGCACAGATTGTGGCACAGGAGAGCAGGATTAAAACTCTGTGTGCATTGGCCGGGAATCGAACCCGGGCCTCCCGCGTGGCAGGCGAGAATTCTACCACTGAACTACCAATGCGGCCTTCCTGCAGCAAGCCTGGGCCAACGCAGCTGCATGTCACCACCGTGAGGCTCAGCATGCCTTCCGTGAAAGGGGGAGTGTCTTCAGGTCAAACTCTAGAAAAATGTGCTGCAAATGTGGGCCTCCCGCATGGCATGCTTGCATTGGATGAAGTGTCTCCAAGCCACTCCCGTGGATTGTCCCCGAAATTTGCCAGACACTCTGGTGTGTCCCTTGCCCACTGGTGTGCTGGTTGAAATCCAGCTTGTGACAAAAATGCCTTCCCTGGAAGGGGGAGTTTTTCTTGGGGTCTAACTCTAGAAAAATGGGGCAAAGATGTATATTGCCAGGCTGGAGATGGTTACGCATCATGACCTGTGTGTGTTGTACTTTGCACGCCTGTTTGTGCCTTGGGTAGAGCAGAGAGCAGCGGGCAGCTGACCTGATGTTGCACAGCTGGCTTCATTCTATGTGCACAGATTGTGGCACAGGAGAGCAGGATTAAAACTCTGTGTGCATTGGCCGGGAATCGAACCCGGGCCTCCTGCGTGGCAGGCGAGAATTCTACCACTGAACCACCAATGCAGCCTTCCTGCAGCAAGCCTGGGCCAACGCAGCTGCATGTCACCACCGTGAGGCTCAGCATGCCTTCCGTGAGAGGGGGAGTGTCTTCAGGTCAAACTCTAGAAAAATGTGCTGCAAATGTGGGCCTCCCGCATGGCATGCTTGCATTGGATGAAGCGTCTCCAAGCCACTCCCGTGGATTGTCCCCGAAATTTGCCAGACACTCTGGTGTGTCCCTTGCCCACTGGTGTGTGGGTTGAAATCCAGCTTGTGACAAAAATGCCTTCCGTGGAAGGCAGAGTTTTTCTTGGGGTCTAACTCTAGAAAAATGGGGCAAAGATGTATATTGGGAGGCTGGAGATGGTTACGCATCATGACCTGTGTGTGTTGTACTTTGCACGCCTGTTTGTGCCTTGGGTAGAGCAGAGAGCAGTGGGCAGCTGACCTGATGTTGCACAGCTGGCTTCATTCTATGTGCACAGATTGTGGCACAGGAGAGCAGGATTAAAACTCTGAGTCCATTGGCCGGAAATCGAACCCGGGCCACCCGCGTGGCAGGCGAGAATTCTACCACTGAACCACCAATGCGGCCTTCCTGCAGCAAGCCTGGGCCAACGCAGCTACGTGTCACCACCGTGAGGCTCAGCATGCCTTCCGTGAAAGGGGGAGTGTCTTCAGGTCAAACTCTAGAAAAATGTGCTGCAAATGTGGGCCTCCCGCATGGCATGCTTGCATTGGATGAAGTGTCTCCAAGCCACTCCCGTGGATTGTCCCCGAAATTTGCCAGACACTCTGGTGTGTCCCTTGCCCACTGGTGTGTGGGTTGAAATCCAGCTTGTGACAAAAATGCCTTCCGTGGAAGGGGGAGTTTTTCTTGGGGTCTAACTCTAGAAAAATGGGGCAAAGATGTATATTGCCAGGCTGGAGATGGTTACGCATCATGACCTGTGTGTGTTGTACTTTGCACGCCTGTTTGTGCCTTGGGTAGAGCAGAGAGCAGCGGGCAGCTGACCTGATGTTGCACAGCTGGCTTCATTCTATGTGCACAGATTGTGGCACAGGAGAGCAGGATTAAAACTCTGTGTGCATTGGCCGGGAATCGAACCCGGGCCTCCCGCGTGGCAGGCGAGAATTCTACCACTGAACCACCAATGCGGCCTTCCTGCAGCAAGCCTGGGCCAACGCAGCTGCATGTCACCACCGTGAGGCTCAGCATGCCTTCCGTGAAAGGGGGAGTGTCTTCAGGTCAAACTCTAGAAAAATGTGCTGCAAATGTGGGCCTCCCGCATGGCATGCTTGCATTGGATGAAGTGTCTCCAAGCCACTCCCGTGGATTGTCCCCGAAATTTGCCACTCTGGTGTGTCCCTTGCCCACTGGTGTGCTGGTTGAAATCCAGCTTGTGACAAAAATGCCTTCCGTGGAAGGGGGAGTTTTTCTTGGGGTCTAACTCTAGAAAAATGGGGCAAAGATGTATATTGCCAGGCTGGAGATGGTTACGCATCATGACCTGTGTGTGTTGTACTTTGCACGCCTGTTTGTGCCTTGGGTAGAGCAGAGAGCAGCGGGCAGCTGACCTGATGTTGCACAGCTGGCTTCATTCTATGTGCACAGATTGTGGCACAGGAGAGCAGGATTAAAACTCTGTGTGCATTGGCCGGGAATCGAACCCGGGCCTCCCGCGTGGCAGGCGAGAATTCTACCACTGAACCACCAATGCGGCCTTCCTGCAGCAAGCCTGGGCCAACGCAGCTGCATGTCACCACCGTGAGGCTCAGCATGCCTTCCGTGAAAGGGGGAGTGTCTTCAGGTCAAACTCTAGAAAAATGTGCTGCAAATGTGGGCCTCCCGCATGGCATGCTTGCATTGGATGAAGTGTCTCCAAGCCACTCCCGTGGATTGTCCCCGAAATTTGCCAGACACTCTGGTGTGTCCCTTGCCCACTGGTGTGCTGGTTGAAATCCAGCTTGTGACAAAAATGCCTTCCGTGGAAGGGGGAGTTTTTCTTGGGGTCTAACTCTAGAAAAATGGGGCAAAGATGTATATTGCCAGGCTGGAGATGGTTACGCATCATGACCTGTGTGTGTTGTACTTTGCACGCCTGTTTGTGCCTTGGGTAGAGCAGAGAGCAGCGGGCAGCTGACCTGATGTTGCACAGCTGGCTTCATTCTATGTGCACAGATTGTGGCACAGGAGAGCAGGATTAAAACTCTGTGTGCATTGGCCGGGAATCGAACCCGGGCCTCCCGCGTGGCAGGCGAGAATTCTACCACTGAACCACCAATGCAGCCTTCCTGCAGCAAGCCTGGGCCAACGCAGCTGCATGTCACCACCGTGAGGCTCAGCATGCCTTCCGTGAAAGGGGGAGTGTCTTCAGGTCAAACTCTAGAAAAATGTGCTGCAAATGTGGGCCTCCCGCATGGCATGCTTGCATTGGATGAAGTGTCTCCAAGCCACTCCCGTGGATTGTCCCCGGAATTTGCCAGACACTCTGGTGTGTCCCTTGCCCACTGGTGTGCTGGTTGAAATCCAGCTTGTGACAAAAATGCCTTCCGTGGAAGGGGGAGTTTTTCTTGGGGTCTAACTCTAGAAAAATGGGGCAAAGATGTATATTGCCAGGCTGGAGATGGTTACGCATCATGACCTGTGTTTGTTGTACTTTGCCGGCTGTTTGTGCCTTGGGTAGAGCAGAGAGCAGCAGGCAACCGACCTGATGTTGCACAGCTGGCTTCATTCTATGTGCACAGATTGTGGCACAGGAGAGCAGGATTAAAACTCTGTGTGCATTGGCCGGGAATCGAACCCGGGCCTCCCGCGTGGCAGGCGAGAATTCTACCACTGAACCACCAATGCAGCCTTCCTGCAGCAAGCCTGGGCCAACGCAGCTGCATGTCACCACCGTGAGGCTCAGCATGCCTTCCGTGAAAGGGGGAGTGTCTTCAGGTCAAACTCTAGAAAAATGTGCTGCAAATGTGGGCCTCCCGCATGGCATGCTTGCATTGGATGAAGTGTCTCCAAGCCACTCCCGTGGATTGTCCCCGAAATTTGCCAGACACTCTGGTGTGTCCCTTGCCCACTGGTGTGCTGGTTGAAATCCAGCTTGTGACAAAAATGCCTTCCGTGGAAGGGGGAGTTTTTCTTGGGGTCCAACTCTAGAAAAATGGGGCAAAGATGTATATTGCCAGGCTGGAGATGGTTACGCATCATGACCTGTGTTTGTTGTACTTTGCAAGCCTGTTTGTGCCTTGGGTAGAGCAGAGAGCAGCGGGCAACCGACCTGATGTTGCACAGCTGGCTTCATTCTATGTGCACAGATTGTGGCACAGGAGAGCAGGATTAAAACTCTGTGTGCATTGGCCGGGAATCGAACCCGGGCCTCCCGCGTGGCAGACGAGAATTCTACCACTGAACCACCAATGCAGCCTTCCTGCAGCAAGCCTGGGCCAACGCAGCTGCATGTCACCACCGTGAGGCTCAGCATGCCTTCCGTGAAAGGGGGAGTGTCTTCAGGTCAAACTCTAGAAAAATGTGCTGCAAATGTGGGCCTCCCGCATGGCATGCTTGCATTGGATGAAGTGTCTCCAAGCCACTCCCGTGGATTGTCCCCGGAATTTGCCAGACACTCTGGTGTGTCCCTTGCCCACTGGTGTGCTGGTTGAAATCCAGCTTGTGACAAAAATGCCTTCCGTGGAAGGGGGAGTTTTTCTTGGGGTCTAACTCTAGAAAAATGGGGCAAAGATGTATATTGCCAGGCTGGAGATGGTTACGCATCATGACCTGTGTGTGTTGTACTTTGCACGCCTGTTTGTGCCTTGGGTAGAGCAGAGAGCAGCGGGCAGCTGACCTGATGTTGCACAGCTGGCTTCATTCTATGTGCACAGATTGTGGCACAGGAGAGCAGGATTAAAACTCTGTGTGCATTGGCCGGGAATCGAACCCGGGCCTCCCGCGTGGCAGGCGAGAATTCTACCACTGAACCACCAATGCGGCCTTCCTGCAGCAAGCCTGGGCCAACGCAGCTGCATGTCACCACCGTGAGGCTCAGCATGCCTTCCGTGAAAGGGGGAGTGTCTTCAGGTCAAACTCTAGAAAAATGTGCTGCAAATGTGGGCCTCCCGCATGGCATGCTTGCATTGGATGAAGTGTCTCCAAGCCACTCCCGTGGATTGTCCCCGGAATTTGCCAGACACTCTGGTGTGTCCCTTGCCCACTGGTGTGCTGGTTGAAATCCAGCTTGTGACAAAAATGCCTTCCGTGGAAGGGGGAGTTTTTCTTGGGGTCTAACTCTAGAAAAATGGGGCAAAGATGTATATTGCCAGGCTGGAGATGGTTACGCATCATGACCTGTGTGTGTTGTACTTTGCACGCCTGTTTGTGCCTTGGGTAGAGCAGAGAGCAGCGGGCAGCTGACCTGATGTTGCACAGCTGGCTTCATTCTATGTGCACAGATTGTGGCACAGGAGAGCAGGATTAAAACTCTGTGTGCATTGGCCGGGAATCGAACCCGGGCCTCCCGCGTGGCAGGCGAGAATTCTACCACTGAACCACCAATGCGGCCTTCCTGCAGCAAGCCTGGGCCAACGCAGCTGCATGTCACCACCGTGAGGCTCAGCATGCCTTCCGTGAAAGGGGGAGTGTCTTCAGGTCAAACTCTAGAAAAATGTGCTGCAAATGTGGGCCTCCCGCATGGCATGCTTGCATTGGATGAAGTGTCTCCAAGCCACTCCCGTGGATTGTCCCCGAAATTTGCCAGACACTCTGGTGTGTCCCTTGCCCACTGGTGTGCTGGTTGAAATCCAGCTTGTGACAAAAATGCCTTCCGTGGAAGGGGGAGTTTTTCTTGGGGTCTAACTCTAGAAAAATGGGGCAAAGATGTATATTGCCAGGCTGGAGATGGTTACGCATCATGACCTGTGTGTGCTGTACTTTGCACGCCTGTTTGTGCCTTGGGTAGAGCAGAGAGCAGCGGGCAGCTGACCTGATGTTGCACAGCTGGCTTCATTCTATGTGCACAGATTGTGGCACAGGAGAGCAGGATTAAAACTCTGTGTGCATTGGCCGGGAATCGAACCCGGGCCTCCCGCGTGGCAGGCGAGAATTCTACCACTGAACCACCAATGCAGCCTTCCTGCAGCAAGCCTGGGCCAACGCAGCTGCATGTCACCACCGTGAGGCTCAGCATGCCTTCCGTGAAAGGGGGAGTGTCTTCAGGTCAAACTCTAGAAAAATGTGCTGCAAATGTGGGCCTCCCGCATGGCATGCTTGCATTGGATGAAGTGTCTCCAAGCCACTCCCGTGGATTGTCCCCGAAATTTGCCAGACACTCTGGTGTGTCCCTTGCCCACTGGTGTGCTGGTTGAAATCCAGCTTGTGACAAAAATGCCTTCCGTGGAAGGGGGAGTTTTTCTTGGGGTCTAACTCTAGAAAAATGGGGCAAAGATGTATATTGCCAGGCTGGAGATGGTTACGCATCATGACCTGTGTTTGTTGTACTTTGCCGGCTGTTTGTGCCTTGGGTAGAGCAGAGAGCAGCAGGCAACCGACCTGATGTTGCACAGCTGGCTTCATTCTATGTGCACAGATTGTGGCACAGGAGAGCAGGATTAAAACTCTGTGTGCATTGGCCGGGAATCGAACCCGGGCCTCCCGCGTGGCAGGCGAGAATTCTACCACTGAACCACCAATGCAGCCTTCCTGCAGCAAGCCTGGGCCAACGCAGCTGCATGTCACCACCGTGAGGCTCAGCATGCCTTCCGTGAAAGGGGGAGTGTCTTCAGGTCAAACTCTAGAAAAATGTGCTGCAAATGTGGGCCTCCCGCATGGCATGCTTGCATTGGATGAAGTGTCTCCAAGCCACTCCCGTGGATTGTCCCCGAAATTTGCCAGACACTCTGGTGTGTCCCTTGCCCACTGGTGTGCTGGTTGAAATCCAGCTTGTGACAAAAATGCCTTCCGTGGAAGGGGGAGTTTTTCTTGGGGTCCAACTCTAGAAAAATGGGGCAAAGATGTATATTGCCAGGCTGGAGATGGTTACGCATCATGACCTGTGTTTGTTGTACTTTGCAAGCCTGTTTGTGCCTTGGGTAGAGCAGAGAGCAGCGGGCAACCGACCTGATGTTGCACAGCTGGCTTCATTCTATGTGCACAGATTGTGGCACAGGAGAGCAGGATTAAAACTCTGTGTGCATTGGCCGGGAATCGAACCCGGGCCTCCCGCGTGGCAGACGAGAATTCTACCACTGAACCACCAATGCAGCCTTCCTGCAGCAAGCCTGGGCCAACGCAGCTGCATGTCACCACCGTGAGGCTCAGCATGCCTTCCGTGAAAGGGGGAGTGTCTTCAGGTCAAACTCTAGAAAAATGTGCTGCAAATGTGGGCCTCCCGCATGGCATGCTTGCATTGGATGAAGTGTCTCCAAGCCACTCCCGTGGATTGTCCCCGGAATTTGCCAGACACTCTGGTGTGTCCCTTGCCCACTGGTGTGCTGGTTGAAATCCAGCTTGTGACAAAAATGCCTTCCGTGGAAGGGGGAGTTTTTCTTGGGGTCTAACTCTAGAAAAATGGGGCAAAGATGTATATTGCCAGGCTGGAGATGGTTACGCATCATGACCTGTGTGTGTTGTACTTTGCACGCCTGTTTGTGCCTTGGGTAGAGCAGAGAGCAGCGGGCAGCTGACCTGATGTTGCACAGCTGGCTTCATTCTATGTGCACAGATTGTGGCACAGGAGAGCAGGATTAAAACTCTGTGTGCATTGGCCGGGAATCGAACCCGGGCCTCCCGCGTGGCAGGCGAGAATTCTACCACTGAACCACCAATGCGGCCTTCCTGCAGCAAGCCTGG
>NW_027437340.1:0-19588 GCF_033239565.1 Halichoeres trimaculatus
CATTGCAGTAAGTGTGTGACAAAAGCACAATTGTGTTACAGTTCCCATGTACCTGCATCATAGAGTTGTGGTTAAGCACCAAATGCGCTTTGCTTAAGCGAGGAAAACATAAAAATGACATTATTTGAATCAAACTTGAAACTCTTATTTGCTTTTTATCTTTTCATAAATATGAGAGTTTCTCACGTTTTGGGGGTCAAATATCACAGCATTTAAAGGAAAAAGCTAAAGAGGGCAGAGAATGCAGAAATTTGCAATGACCATAGGAAAAATCTACAATAACATGCTGGATGCCAAAACAATATTGATCAGGACACGGAATTACCTGTATTTGTGCTCTGTTTTGCTCATTTCAGTATTAGTGCCACAAAAGCATAATAATTCCTCGTTCTCTCTTGAATCTGCATCAAAGAGTCGCTGTAATGAACCAAAACGCTTTGCAGGGCGAGAAACACAAAAAGACTAGACAACATGCTGAATGAGACAAATCAACACCGAAAAGGCTCAGGAATTGGGAAAAGTACTCTGATTTTTTCATTGCAGTAAGTGTGTGACAAAAGCACAATTGTGTTACAGTTTCCATGTACCTGCATCATAGAGTTGTGGTTAAGCACCAAAAGCGCTTTGCTTAAGAAAGAAAACCATAAAAATGACATATTATATGAATCAAACTTTAAACTCTTATTTGCAATTGTCTTCCCTTGAATTTGAAAGTTTCTCACGTTTTGGGGGTCAAATATAACAGCATTTGCAGGAAAAAGCTAAAGAGGGCAGAGAATACAGAAATTTGCAATGACCATAGGAAGCACTACAATAACATGCTGGATGCCAAAACAATACTGATCAGGACACGGAATTACCTGTATTTGTGCTCTGTTTTGCTCATTTCAGTATTAGTGCCACAAAAGCATAATAATTCCTCGTTCTCTCTTGAATCTGCATCAAAGAGTCGCTGTAATGAACCAAAACGCTTTGCAGGGCGAGAAACACAAAAAGACTAGACAACATGCTGAATGTTGATTTGTCTCAAATCAACACCGAAAAGGCTCAGGAAACGGGAAAAGTACTCTGATTTACTCATTTCAGTGAGTGTGTGACAAAAGCACAATTGTGTTACAGTTCCCATGTACCTGCATCATAGAGTCGTGGTTAAGCACCAAAAGCGCTTTGCTTAAGCGAGGAAAACATAAAAATGACATATTAGATGAATCAAACTTTAAACTCTTATTTTCTTTTTATCTTCCCATAAATATGAGAGTTTCTGACGTTTTGGGGGTCAAATATCACAGCATTTGCAGGAAAAAGCTAAAGAGGGCAGAGAATAAAGAAATTTGCAATGACCATAGGAAGCACTACAATAACATGCTGGATGCCAAAACAATACTGATCAGGACACGGAAGTACCTGTATTTGTGCTCTGTTTTGCTCATTTCAGTATTAGTGCCACAAAAGCATAATAATTCCTCGTTCTCTCTTGAATCTGCATCAAAGAGTCGCTGTAATGAACCAAAACGCTTTGCAGGGCGAGAAACACAAAAAGACTAGACAACATGCTGAATGTTGATTTGTCTCAAATGAACACCGAAAAGGCTCAGGAAACGGAAAAAGTACTCTGATTTACTCATTTCAGTGAGTGTGTGACAAAAGCACAATTGTGTTACAGTTCCCATGTACCTGCATCATAGAGTTGTGGTTAAGCACCAAAAGCGCTTTGCTTAAGCGAGGAAAACATAAAAATGACATATTAGATGATTCAAACTTGAAACTCATATTCGCGTTTTATCTTCCCATAAATATGAAAGTTTCTCACGTTTTGGGGGTCAAATATCACAGCATTTGCAGGAAAAAGCTAAAGAGGACAGAGAATGCAGAAATTTGCAATGACCATAGGAAGCACTACAATAACATGCTGGATGCCAAAACAATACTGATCAGGACACGGAATTACCTGTATTTGTGCTCTGTTTTGCTCATTTCAGTATAAGCGCCACAAAAGCATAATAATTCCTCGTTCTCTCTTGAATCTGCATCAAAGAGTCGCTGTAATGAACCAAAACGCTTTGCAGGGCGAGAAACACAAAAAGACTAGACAACATGCTGAATGAGACAAATCAACACCGAAAAGGCTCAGGAATTGGGAAAAGTACTCTGATTTTTTCATTGCAGTAAGTGTGTGACAAAAGCACAATTGTGTTACAGTTCCCATGTACCTGCATCATAGAGTTGTGGTTAAGCACCAAAAGCGCTTTGCTTAAGAAAGAAAACCATAAAAATGACATATTATATGAATCAAACTTTAAACTCTTATTTGCAATTGTCTTCCCTTGAATTTGAAAGTTTCTCACGTTTTGGGGGTCAAATATAACAGCATTTGCAGGAAAAAGCTAAAGAGGGCAGAGAATGCAGAAATTTGCAATGACCATAGGAAGCACTACAATAACATGCTGGATGCCAAAACAATACTGATCAGGACACGGAATTACCTGTATTTGTGCTCTGTTTTGCTCATTTCAGTATTAGTGCCACAAAAGCATAATAATTCCTCGTTCTCTCTTGAATCTGCATCAAAGAGTCGCTGTAATGAACCAAAACGCTTTGCAGGGCGAGAAACACAAAAAGACTAGATAACATGCTGAATGAGACAAATAAACACCGAAAAGGCTCAGGAAATGGGAAAAGTACTCTGATTTACTCATTTCAGTAAGGGTGTGACAAAAGCACAATTGTGTTACAGTTTCCATGTACCTGCATCATAGAGTTGTGGTTTAGCACCAAAAGCGCTTTGCTTAAGCGAGGAAAACATAAAAATGACATTATTTGAATCAAACTTGAAACTCTTATTTGCTTTTTATCTTCCCGTAAATATGAGAGTTTCTCACGTTTTGGGGGTCAAATATCACAGCATTTGCAGGAAAAAGCTAAAGAGGGCAGAGAATGCAGAAATTTGCAATGACCATAGGAAGCACTACAATAACATGCTGGATGCCAAAACAATACTGATCAGGACACGGAATTACCTGTATTTGTGCTCTGTTTTGCTCATTTCAGTATTATTGCCACAAAAGCATAATAATTCCTCGTTCTCTCTTGAATCTGCATCAGAGAGTCGCTGTAATGAATCAAAACGCTTTGTGGGGTGAGAAACACCAAAAAGACTAGACAACATGCTGAATGAGACAAATCAACACCGAAAAGGCTCAGGAAATGGGAAAGTACTGTGATTTACTCATTTCAGTGAGTGTGTGACAAAAGCACGATTGTGTTACAGTGCCTATGTACCTGCATCATAGAGTCGTGGTTAAGCACCAAAAGCGCTTTGCTTAAGAAAGAAAACCATAAAAATGACATATTATATGAATCAAACTTTAAACTCTTATTTGCAATTGTCTTCCCTTGAAATTGAAAGTTTCTCACGTTTTGGGGGTCAAATATAACAGCATTTGCAGGAAAAAGCTAAAGAGGGCAGAGAATGCAGAAATTTGCAGTGACCATAGGAAAAATCTACAATAACATGCTGGATGCCAAAACAGCACAGAAAAGGCTCAGGACACGGAATTACATGTATTTGTACTCTTTTTTGCTCATTTCAGTGTTAGTGTCACAAAAGCATAATAGTTCCTAGTTATCTCTTGAATTTGCATCAGAGAGTCCCAGTAATGAAATCAAAACGCCATGTGGGGCGAGAAACACCAAAAAGACTAGACAACATGCTGAATGAGACAAAAAAAACACCGAAAAGGCTCAGGAAACGGGAAAAGTACTCTGATTTACTCATTTCAGTGAGTGTGTGACAAAAGCACAATTGTGTTACAGTTCCCATGTACCTGCATCATAGAGTCGTGGTTAAGCACCAAAAGCGCTTTGCTTAAGCGAGGAAAACATAAAAATGACATATTAGATGAATCAAACTTGAAACTCATATTCGCGTTTTATCTTCCCATAAATATGAGAGTTTCTCACGTTTTGGGGGTCAAATATCACAGCATTTGCAGGAAAAAGCTAAAGAGGGAAGAGAATGAAGAATTTTGCAATGACCATAGGAAGCACTACAATAACATGCTGGATGCCAAAACAATACTGATCAGGACACGGAATTACCTGTATTTGTGCTCTGTTTTGCTCATTTCAGTATTAGTGCCACAAAAGCATAATAATTCCTCGTTCTCTCTTGAATCTGCATCAAAGAGTCGCTGTAATGAACCAAAACGCTTTGCAGGGCGAGAAACACAAAAAGACTAGACAACATGCTGAATGTTGATTTGTCTCAAATCAACACCGAAAAGGCTCAGGAAACGGAAAAAGTACTCTGATTCACTCATTTCAGTGAGTGTGTGACAAAAGCACAATTGTGTTACAGTTCCCATGTACCTGCATCATAGAGTTGTGGTTAAGCACCAAAAGCGCTTTGCTTAAGCGAGAAAAACATAAAAATGACACATTAGATGAATCAAACTTGAAACTCTTATTTGCTTTTTATCTTCCCATAAATATGAGAGTTTCTCACGTTTTGGGGGTCAAATATCACAGCATTTGCAGGAAAAAGCTAAAGAGGGCAGAGAATGCAGAAATTTGCAATGACCATAGGAAGCACTCCAATAACATGCTGGATGCCAAAACAATACTGATCAGGACACGGAATTACCTGTATTTGTGCTCTGTTTTGCTCATTTCAGTATAAGTGCCACAAAAGCATAATAGTTCCTAGTTATCTCTTGAATCTGCATCAAAGAGTCGCTGTAATGAACCAAAACGCTTTGCAGGGCGAGAAACACAAAAAGACTAGACAACATGTTGAATAAGACAAATCAACACCGAAAAGGCTCAGGAAATGGGAAAAGTACTGTGATTTACTCATTTCAGTGAGTGTGTGACAAAAGCACAATTGTGTTACAGTGCCCATGTACCTGCATCATAGAGTCGTGGTTAAGCACCAAAAGCGCTTTGCTTAAGCGAGGAAAACATAAAAATGACATATTAGATGAATCAAACTTGAAACTCATATTCGCGTTTTATCTTCCCATAAATATGAGAGTTTCTCACGTTTTGGGGGTCAAATATCACAGCATTTGCAGGAAAAAGCTAAAGAGGGCAGAGAATGCAGAAATTTGCAATGACCATAGGAAAAATCTACAATAACATGCTGGATGCCTAAACAGCACAGGAAAGGCTCAGGACACGGAATTACATGTTTTTGTACTCTGTTTTGCTCATTTCAGTATTAGTGCCACAAAAGCATAATAATTCCTCGTTCTCTCTTGAATCTGCATCAAAGAGTCGCTGTAATGAACCAAAACGCTTTGCAGGGCGAGAAACACAAAAAGACTAGACAACATGCTGAATGAGACAAATCAACACCGAAAAGGCTCAGGAAACGGGAAAAGTACTCTGATTTACTCATTTCAGTGAGTGTGTGACAAAAGCACAATTGTGTTACAGTTCCCATGTACCTGCATCATAGAGTCGTGGTTAAGCACCAAAAGCGCTTTGCTTAAGCTAGGAAAACATAAAAATGACATTATTTGAATCAAACTTGAAACTCTTATTTGCTTTTTATCTTCCCATAAATATGAGAGTTTCTCACGTTTTGGGGGTCAAATATCACAGCATTTGCAGGAAAAAGCTAAAGAGTGCAGAGAATGCAGAAATTTGCAATGACCATAGGAAGCACTACAATAACATGCTGGATGCCAAAACAATACTGATCAGGACACGGAATTACCTGTATTTGTGCTCTGTTTTGCTCATTTCAGTATTAGTGCCACAAAAGCATAATAATTCCTCGTTCTCTCTTGAATCTGCATCAAAGAGTCGCTGTAATGAACCAAAACGCTTTGCAGGGCGAGAAACACAAAAAGACTAGACAACATGCTGAATGAGACAAATCAACACCGAAAAGGCTCAGGAAACGGGAAAAGTACTCTGATTTACTCATTTCAGTGAGTGTGTGACAAAAGCACAATTGTGTTACAGTTCCCATGTACCTGCATCATAGAGTCGTGGTTAAGCACCAAAAGCGCTTTGCTTAAGCTAGGAAAACATAAAAATGACATTATTTGAATCAAACTTGAAACTCTTATTTGCTTTTTATCTTCCCATAAATATGAGAGTTTCTCACGTTTTGGGGGTCAAATATCACAGCATTTGCAGGAAAAAGCTAAAGAGGGCAGAGAATGCAGAAATTTGCAATGACCATAGGAAAAATCTACAATAACATGCTGGATGCCAAAACAGCACAGGAAAGGCTCAGGACACGGAATTACATGTTTTTGTACTCTGTTTTGCTCATTTTAGTATAAGTGCCACAAAAGCATAATTATTCCTCGTTCTCTCTTGAATCTGCATCAAAGAGTCGCTGTAATGAACCAAAGCGCTTTGCAGGGCGAGAAACACAAAAAGACTAGACAACATGCTGAATGTTGATTTGTCTCAAATCAACACCGAAAAGGCTCAGGAAATGGAAAAAGTACTCTGATTTTTTCATTGCAGTGAGTGTGTGACAAAAGCACAATTGTGTTACAGTTCCCATGTACCTGCATCATAGAGTCGTGGTTAAGCACCAAAAGCGCTTTGCTTAAGAAAGAAAACCATAAAAAATCACATATTATATGAATCAAACTTTAAACTCTTATTTGCAATTGTCTTCCCTTGAAATTGAAAGTTTCTCACGTTTTGGGGGTCAAATATAACAGCATTTGCAGGAAAAAGCTAAAGAGGGCAGAGAATGCAGAAATTTGCAGTGACCATAGGAAAAATCTACAATAACATGCTGGATGCCAAAACAGCACAGAAAAGGCTCAGGACACGGAATTACATGTATTTGTACTCTTTTTTGCTCATTTCAGTGTTAGTGTCACAAAAGCATAATAGTTCCTAGTTATCTCTTGAATCTGCATCAGAGAGTCCCAGTAATGAAATCAAAACGCCATGTGGGGCGAGAAACACCAAAAAGACTAGACAACATGCTGAATGAGACAAAAAAAACACCGAAAAGGCTCAGGAAACGGGAAAAGTACTCTGATTTACTCATTTCAGTGAGTGTGTGACAAAAGCACAATTGTGTTACAGTTCCCATGTACCTGCATCATAGAGTCGTGGTTAAGCACCAAAAGCGCTTTGCTTAAGCGAGGAAAACATAAAAATGACATATTAGATGAATCAAACTTGAAACTCATATTCGCGTTTTATCTTCCCATAAATATGAGAGTTTCTCACGTTTTGGGGGTCAAATATCACAGCATTTGCAGGAAAAAGCTAAAGAGGGAAGAGAATGAAGAATTTTGCAATGACCATAGGAAGCACTACAATAACATGCTGGATGCCAAAACAATACTGATCAGGACACGGAATTACCTGTATTTGTGCTCTGTTTTGCTCATTTCAGTATTAGTGCCACAAAAGCATAATAATTCCTCGTTCTCTCTTGAATCTGCATCAAAGAGTCGCTGTAATGAACCAAAACGCTTTGCAGGGCGAGAAACACAAAAAGACTAGACAACATGCTGAATGAGACAAATCAACACCGAAAAGGCTCAGGAAACGGGAAAAGTACTCTGATTTACTCATTTCAGTGAGTGTGTGACAAAAGCACAATTGTGTTACAGTTCCCATGTACCTGCATCATAGAGTCGTGGTTAAGCACCAAAAGCGCTTTGCTTAAGCTAGGAAAACATAAAAATGACATTATTTGAATCAAACTTGAAACTCTTATTTGCTTTTTATCTTCCCATAAATATGAGAGTTTCTCACGTTTTGGGGGTCAAATATCACAGCATTTGCAGGAAAAAGCTAAAGAGGGCAGAGAATGCAGAAATTTGCAATGACCATAGGAAAAATCTACAATAACATGCTGGATGCCAAAACAGCACAGGAAAGGCTCAGGACACGGAATTACATGTTTTTGTACTCTGTTTTGCTCATTTTAGTATAAGTGCCACAAAAGCATAATTATTCCTCGTTCTCTCTTGAATCTGCATCAAAGAGTCGCTGTAATGAACCAAAGCGCTTTGCAGGGCGAGAAACACAAAAAGACTAGACAACATGCTGAATGTTGATTTGTCTCAAATCAACACCGAAAAGGCTCAGGAAATGGAAAAAGTACTCTGATTTTTTCATTGCAGTGAGTGTGTGACAAAAGCACAATTGTGTTACAGTTCCCATGTACCTGCATCATAGAGTCGTGGTTAAGCACCAAAAGCGCTTTGCTTAAGAAAGAAAACCATAAAAAATCACATATTATATGAATCAAACTTTAAACTCTTATTTGCAATTGTCTTCCCTTGAAATTGAAAGTTTCTCACGTTTTGGGGGTCAAATATAACAGCATTTGCAGGAAAAAGCTAAAGAGGGCAGAGAATGCAGAAATTTGCAGTGACCATAGGAAAAATCTACAATAACATGCTGGATGCCAAAACAGCACAGAAAAGGCTCAGGACACGGAATTACATGTATTTGTACTCTTTTTTGCTCATTTCAGTGTTAGTGTCACAAAAGCATAATAGTTCCTAGTTATCTCTTGAATCTGCATCAGAGAGTCCCAGTAATGAAATCAAAACGCCATGTGGGGCGAGAAACACCAAAAAGACTAGACAACATGCTGAATGAGACAAAAAAAACACCGAAAAGGCTCAGGAAACGGGAAAAGTACTCTGATTTACTCATTTCAGTGAGTGTGTGACAAAAGCACAATTGTGTTACAGTTCCCATGTACCTGCATCATAGAGTCGTGGTTAAGCACCAAAAGCGCTTTGCTTAAGCGAGGAAAACATAAAAATGACATATTAGATGAATCAAACTTGAAACTCATATTCGCGTTTTATCTTCCCATAAATATGAGAGTTTCTCACGTTTTGGGGGTCAAATATCACAGCATTTGCAGGAAAAAGCTAAAGAGGGAAGAGAATGAAGAATTTTGCAATGACCATAGGAAGCACTACAATAACATGCTGGATGCCAAAACAATACTGATCAGGACACGGAATTACCTGTATTTGTGCTCTGTTTTGCTCATTTCAGTATTAGTGCCACAAAAGCATAATAATTCCTCGTTCTCTCTTGAATCTGCATCAAAGAGTCGCTGTAATGAACCAAAACGCTTTGCAGGGCGAGAAACACAAAAAGACTAGACAACATGCTGAATGTTGATTTGTCTCAAATCAACACCGAAAAGGCTCAGGAAACGGAAAAAGTACTCTGATTCACTCATTTCAGTGAGTGTGTGACAAAAGCACAATTGTGTTACAGTTCCCATGTACCTGCATCATAGAGTTGTGGTTAAGCACCAAAAGCGCTTTGCTTAAGCGAGAAAAACATAAAAATGACACATTAGATGAATCAAACTTGAAACTCTTATTTGCTTTTTATCTTCCCATAAATATGAGAGTTTCTCACGTTTTGGGGGTCAAATATCACAGCATTTGCAGGAAAAAGCTAAAGAGGGCAGAGAATGCAGAAATTTGCAATGACCATAGGAAGCACTCCAATAACATGCTGGATGCCAAAACAATACTGATCAGGACACGGAATTACCTGTATTTGTGCTCTGTTTTGCTCATTTCAGTATAAGTGCCACAAAAGCATAATAGTTCCTAGTTATCTCTTGAATCTGCATCAAAGAGTCGCTGTAATGAACCAAAACGCTTTGCAGGGCGAGAAACACAAAAAGACTAGACAACATGTTGAATAAGACAAATCAACACCGAAAAGGCTCAGGAAATGGGAAAAGTACTGTGATTTACTCATTTCAGTGAGTGTGTGACAAAAGCACAATTGTGTTACAGTGCCCATGTACCTGCATCATAGAGTCGTGGTTAAGCACCAAAAGCGCTTTGCTTAAGCGAGGAAAACATAAAAATGACATATTAGATGAATCAAACTTGAAACTCATATTCGCGTTTTATCTTCCCATAAATATGAGAGTTTCTCACGTTTTGGGGGTCAAATATCACAGCATTTGCAGGAAAAAGCTAAAGAGGGCAGAGAATGCAGAAATTTGCAATGACCATAGGAAAAATCTACAATAACATGCTGGATGCCTAAACAGCACAGGAAAGGCTCAGGACACGGATTTACATGTTTTTGTACTCTGTTTTGCTCATTTCAGTATTAGTGCCACAAAAGCATAATAATTCCTCGTTCTCTCTTGAATCTGCATCAAAGAGTCGCTGTAATGAACCAAAACGCTTTGCAGGGCGAGAAACACAAAAAGACTAGACAACATGCTGAATGAGACAAATCAACACCGAAAAGGCTCAGGAAACGGGAAAAGTACTCTGATTTACTCATTTCAGTGAGTGTGTGACAAAAGCACAATTGTGTTACAGTTCCCATGTACCTGCATCATAGAGTCGTGGTTAAGCACCAAAAGCGCTTTGCTTAAGCGAGGAAAACATAAAAATGACATTATTTGAATCAAACTTGAAACTCTTATTTGCTTTTTATCTTCCCATAAATATGAGAGTTTCTCACGTTTTGGGGGTCAAATATCACAGCATTTGCAGGAAAAAGCTAAAGAGTGCAGAGAATGCAGAAATTTGCAATGACCATAGGAAGCACTACAATAACATGCTGGATGCCAAAACAATACTGATCAGGACACGGAATTACCTGTATTTGTGCTCTGTTTTGCTCATTTCAGTATTAGTGCCACAAAAGCATAATAATTCCTCGTTCTCTCTTGAATCTGCATCAAAGAGTCGCTGTAATGAACCAAAACGCTTTGCAGGGCGAGAAACACAAAAAGACTAGACAACATGCTGAATGAGACAAATCAACACCGAAAAGGCTCAGGAAACGGGAAAAGTACTCTGATTTACTCATTTCAGTGAGTGTGTGACAAAAGCACAATTGTGTTACAGTTCCCATGTACCTGCATCATAGAGTCGTGGTTAAGCACCAAAAGCGCTTTGCTTAAGCTAGGAAAACATAAAAATGACATATTAGATGAATCAAACTTGAAACTCATATTCGCGTTTTATCTTCCCATAAATATGAGAGTTTCTCACGTTTTGGGGGTCAAATATCACAGCATTTGCAGGAAAAAGCTAAAGAGGGCAGAGAATGCAGAAATTTGCAATGACCATAGGAAAAATCTACAATAACATGCTGGATGCCAAAACAGCACAGGAAAGGCTCAGGACACGGAATTACATGTTTTTGTACTCTGTTTTGCTCATTTTAGTATAAGTGCCACAAAAGCATAATTATTCCTCGTTCTCTCTTGAATCTGCATCAAAGAGTCGCTGTAATGAACCAAAGCGCTTTGCAGGGCGAGAAACACAAAAAGACTAGACAACATGCTGAATGTTGATTTGTCTCAAATCAACACCGAAAAGGCTCAGGAAATGGAAAAAGTACTCTGATTTTTTCATTGCAGTGAGTGTGTGACAAAAGCACAATTGTGTTACAGTTCCCATGTACCTGCATCATAGAGTCGTGGTTAAGCACCAAAAGCGCTTTGCTTAAGAAAGAAAACCATAAAAAATCACATATTATATGAATCAAACTTTAAACTCTTATTTGCAATTGTCTTCCCTTGAAATTGAAAGTTTCTCACGTTTTGGGGGTCAAATATAACAGCATTTGCAGGAAAAAGCTAAAGAGGGCAGAGAATGCAGAAATTTGCAGTGACCATAGGAAAAATCTACAATAACATGCTGGATGCCAAAACAGCACAGAAAAGGCTCAGGACACGGAATTACATGTATTTGTACTCTTTTTTGCTCATTTCAGTGTTAGTGTCACAAAAGCATAATAGTTCCTAGTTATCTCTTGAATCTGCATCAGAGAGTCCCAGTAATGAAATCAAAACGCCATGTGGGGCGAGAAACACCAAAAAGACTAGACAACATGCTGAATGAGACAAAAAAAACACCGAAAAGGCTCAGGAAACGGGAAAAGTACTCTGATTTACTCATTTCAGTGAGTGTGTGACAAAAGCACAATTGTGTTACAGTTCCCATGTACCTGCATCATAGAGTCGTGGTTAAGCACCAAAAGCGCTTTGCTTAAGCGAGGAAAACATAAAAATGACATATTAGATGAATCAAACTTGAAACTCATATTCGCGTTTTATCTTCCCATAAATATGAGAGTTTCTCACGTTTTGGGGGTCAAATATCACAGCATTTGCAGGAAAAAGCTAAAGAGGGAAGAGAATGAAGAATTTTGCAATGACCATAGGAAGCACTACAATAACATGCTGGATGCCAAAACAATACTGATCAGGACACGGAATTACCTGTATTTGTGCTCTGTTTTGCTCATTTCAGTATTAGTGCCACAAAAGCATAATAATTCCTCGTTCTCTCTTGAATCTGCATCAAAGAGTCGCTGTAATGAACCAAAACGCTTTGCAGGGCGAGAAACACAAAAAGACTAGACAACATGCTGAATGTTGATTTGTCTCAAATCAACACCGAAAAGGCTCAGGAAACGGAAAAAGTACTCTGATTCACTCATTTCAGTGAGTGTGTGACAAAAGCACAATTGTGTTACAGTTCCCATGTACCTGCATCATAGAGTTGTGGTTAAGCACCAAAAGCGCTTTGCTTAAGCGAGAAAAACATAAAAATGACACATTAGATGAATCAAACTTGAAACTCTTATTTGCTTTTTATCTTCCCATAAATATGAGAGTTTCTCACGTTTTGGGGGTCAAATATCACAGCATTTGCAGGAAAAAGCTAAAGAGGGCAGAGAATGCAGAAATTTGCAATGACCATAGGAAGCACTCCAATAACATGCTGGATGCCAAAACAATACTGATCAGGACACGGAATTACCTGTATTTGTGCTCTGTTTTGCTCATTTCAGTATAAGTGCCACAAAAGCATAATAGTTCCTAGTTATCTCTTGAATCTGCATCAAAGAGTCGCTGTAATGAACCAAAACGCTTTGCAGGGCGAGAAACACAAAAAGACTAGACAACATGTTGAATAAGACAAATCAACACCGAAAAGGCTCAGGAAATGGGAAAAGTACTGTGATTTACTCATTTCAGTGAGTGTGTGACAAAAGCACAATTGTGTTACAGTGCCCATGTACCTGCATCATAGAGTCGTGGTTTAGCACCAAAAGCGCTTTGCTTAAGCGAGGAAAACATAAAAATGACATATTAGATGAATCAAACTTGAAACTCATATTCGCGTTTTATCTTCCCATAAATATGAGAGTTTCTCACGTTTTGGGGGTCAAATATCACAGCATTTGCAGGAAAAAGCTAAAGAGGGCAGAGAATGCAGAAATTTGCAATGACCATAGGAAAAATCTACAATAACATGCTGGATGCCAAAACAATACTGATCAGGACACGGAATTACCTGTATTTGTGCTCTGTTTTGCTCATTTCAGTATAAGTGCCACAAAAGCATAATAATTCCTCGTTCTCTCTTGAATCTGCATCAAAGAGTCGCTGTAATGAACCAAAACGCTTTGCAGGGCGAGAAACACCAAAAAGACTAGACAACATGCTGAATGTTGATTTGTCTCAAATCAACACCGAAAAGGCTCAGGAAACGGGAAAAGTACTCTGATTTACTCATTTCAGTGAGTGTGTGACAAAAGCACAATTGTGTTACAGTTCCCATGTACCTGCATCATAGAGTCGTGGTTAAGCACCAAAAGCGCTTTGCTTAAGCGAGGAAAACATAAAAATGACATATTAGATGAATCAAACTTGAAACTCATATTCGCGTTTTATCTTCCCATAAATATGAGAGTTTCTCACGTTTTGGGGGTCAAATATCACAGCATTTGCAGGAAAAAGCTAAAGAGGGCAGAGAATGCAGAAATTTGCAATGACCATAGGAAAAATCTACAATAACATGCTGGATGCCAAAACAGCACAGGAAAGGCTCAGGACACGGAATTACATGTTTTTGTACTCTGTTTTGCTCATTTCAGTATTAGTGCCACAAAAGCATAATAATTCCTCGTTCTCTCTTGAATCTGCATCAAAGAGTCGCTGTAATGAACCAAAACGCTTTGCAGGGCGAGAAACACAAAAAGACTAGACAACATGCTGAATGAGACAAATCAACACCGAAAAGGCTCAGGAAACGGGAAAAGTACTCTGATTTACTCATTTCAGTGAGTGTGTGACAAAAGCACAATTGTGTTACAGTTCCCATGTACCTGCATCATAGAGTCGTGGTTAAGCACCAAAAGCGCTTTGCTTAAGCTAGGAAAACATAAAAATGACATTATTTGAATCAAACTTGAAACTCTTATTTGCTTTTTATCTTCCCATAAATATGAGAGTTTCTCACGTTTTGGGGGTCAAATATCACAGCATTTGCAGGAAAAAGCTAAAGAGTGCAGAGAATGCAGAAATTTGCAATGACCATAGGAAGCACTACAATAACATGCTGGATGCCAAAACAATACTGATCAGGACACGGAATTACCTGTATTTGTGCTCTGTTTTGCTCATTTCAGTATTAGTGCCACAAAAGCATAATAATTCCTCGTTCTCTCTTGAATCTGCATCAAAGAGTCGCTGTAATGAACCAAAACGCTTTGCAGGGCGAGAAACACAAAAAGACTAGACAACATGCTGAATGAGACAAATCAACACCGAAAAGGCTCAGGAAACGGGAAAAGTACTCTGATTTACTCATTTCAGTGAGTGTGTGACAAAAGCACAATTGTGTTACAGTTCCCATGTACCTGCATCATAGAGTCGTGGTTAAGCACCAAAAGCGCTTTGCTTAAGCTAGGAAAACATAAAAATGACATTATTTGAATCAAACTTGAAACTCTTATTTGCTTTTTATCTTCCCATAAATATGAGAGTTTCTCACGTTTTGGGGGTCAAATATCACAGCATTTGCAGGAAAAAGCTAAAGAGTGCAGAGAATGCAGAAATTTGCAATGACCATAGGAAGCACTACAATAACATGCTGGATGCCAAAACAATACTGATCAGGACACGGAATTACCTGTATTTGTGCTCTGTTTTGCTCATTTCAGTATTAGTGCCACAAAAGCATAATAGTTCCTAGTTATCTCTTGAATCTGCATCAAAGAGTCGCTGTAATGAACCAAAACGCTTTGCAGGGCGAGAAACACCAAAAAGACTAGACAACATGCTGAATAAGACAAATCAACACCGAAAAGGCTCAGGAAATGGGAAAAGTACTCTGATTTACTCATTTCAGTGAGTGTGTGACAAAAGCACAATTGTGTTACAGTGCCCATGTATCTGCATCATAGAGTCGTGGTTAAGCACCAAATGCGCTTTGCTTAAGCGAGGAAAACATAAAAATGACATTATTTGAATCAAACTTGAAACTCTTATTTGCTTTTTATCTTCCCATAAATATGAGAGTTTCTCACGTTTTGGGGGTCAAATATCACAGCATTTGCAGGAAAAAGCTAAAGAGGGCAGAGAATGCAGAAATTTGCAATGACCATAGGAAGCACTACAATAACATGCTGGATGCCAAAACAATACTGATCAGGACACGGATTTACTTGTATTTGTGCTCTGTTTTGCTCATTTCAGTATTAGTGCCACAAAAGCATAATAGTTCCTAGTTATCTCTTGAATCTGCATCAAAGAGTCGCTGTAATGAACCAAAACGCTTTGCAGGGCGAGAAACACCAAAAAGACTAGACAACATGCTGAATGAGACAAATCAACACCGAAGAGGCTCAGGAAATGGGAAAAGTAATCTGATTTACTCATTTCAGTGAGTGTGTGACAAAAGCACAATTGTGTTACAGTTTCCATGTACCTGCATCATAGAGTTGTGGTTTAGCACCAAAAGCGCTTTGCTTAAGCGAGGAAAACATTAAAATGACATTATTTGAATCAAACTTGAAACTCTTATTTGCTTTTTATCTTCCCATAAATATGAGAGTTTCTGACGTTTTGGGGGTCAAATATCACAGCATTTGCAGGAAAAAGCTAAAGAGGGCAGAGAATGCAGAAATTTGCAATGACCATAGGAAGCACTACAATAACATGCTGGATGCCAAAACAATACTGATCAGGACACGGAAGTACCTGTATTTGTGCTCTGTTTTGCTCATTTCAGTATTAGTGCCACAAAAGCATAATAATTCCTCGTTCTCTCTTGAATCTGCATCAAAGAGTCGCTGTAATGAACCAAAACGCTTTGCAGGGCGAGAAACACAAAAAGACTAGACAACATGCTGAATGTTGATTTGTCTCAAATCAACACCGAAAAGGCTCA
This sequence comes from Halichoeres trimaculatus, assembly GCF_033239565.1. Classification (NCBI taxonomy): domain Eukaryota; kingdom Metazoa; phylum Chordata; class Actinopteri; order Labriformes; family Labridae; genus Halichoeres; species Halichoeres trimaculatus. The sequence goes on from NW_027437340.1 coordinate 16,197, forward strand.
GGAAACGGAAAAAGTACTCTGATTTACTCATTTCAGTGAGCGTGTGACAAAAGCACAATTGTGTTACAGTTCCCATGTACCTGCATCATAGAGTTGTGGTTAAGCACCAAAAGCGCTTTGCTTAAGCGAGGAAAACATAAAAATGACATATTAGATGATTCAAACTTGAAACTCATATTCGCGTTTTATCTTCCCATAAATATGAAAGTTTCTCACGTTTTGGGGGTCAAATATCACAGCATTTGCAGGAAAAAGCTAAAGAGGACAGAGAATAAAGAAATTTGCAATGACCATAGGAAGCACTACAATAACATGCTGGATGCCAAAACAATACTGATCAGGACACGGAAGTACCTGTATTTGTGCTCTGTTTTGCTCATTTCAGTATAAGCACCACAAAAGCATAATAATTCCTTGTTCTCTCTTGAATCTGCATCAAAGAGTCGCTGTAATGAACCAAAACGCTTTGCAGGGCGAGAAACACAAAAAGACTAGACAACATGCTGAATGAGACGAATCAACACCGAAAAGGCTCAGGAATTGGGAAAAGTACTCTGATTTTTTCATTGCAGTAAGTGTGTGACAAAAGCACAATTGTGTTACAGTTCCCATGTACCTGCATCATAGAGTTGTGGTTAAGCACCAAAAGCGCTTTGCTTAAGAAAGAAAACCATAAAAATGACATATTATATGAATCAAACTTTAAACTCTTATTTGCAATTGTCTTCCCTTGAATTTGAAAGTTTCTCACGTTTTGGGGGTCAAATATAACAGCATTTGCAGGAAAAAGCTAAAGAGGGCAGAGAATGCAGAAATTTGCAATGACCATAGGAAGCACTACAATAACATGCTGGATGCCAAAACAATACTGATCAGGACACGGAATTACCTGTATTTGTGCTCTGTTTTGCTCATTTCAGTATTAGTGCCACAAAAGCATAATAATTCCTCGTTCTCTCTTGAATCTGCATCAAAGAGTCGCTGTAATGAACCAAAACGCTTTGCAGGGCAAGAAACACAAAAAGACTAGACAACATGCTGAATGAGACAAATCAACACCGAAAAGGCTCAGGAATTGGGAAAAGTACTCTGATTTTTTCATTGCAGTAAGTGTGTGACAAAAGCACAATTGTGTTACAGTTCCCATGTACCTGCATCATAGAGTTGTGGTTAAGCACCAAATGCGCTTTGCTTAAGCGAGGAAAACATAAAAATGACATTATTTGAATCAAACTTGAAACTCTTATTTGCTTTTTATCTTTTCATAAATATGAGAGTTTCTCACGTTTTGGGGGTCAAATATCACAGCATTTGCAGGAAAAAGCTAAAGAGGGCAGAGAATGCAGAAATTTGCAATGACCATAGGAAAAATCTACAATAACATGCTGGATGCCAAAACAGCACAGGAAAGGCTCAGAACACGGAATTACATGTTTTTGTACTCTGTTTTGCTCATTTTAGTATAAGTGCCACAAAAGCATAATTATTCCTCGTTCTCTCTTGAATCTGCATCAAAGAGTCGCTGTAATGAACCAAAACGCTTTGCAGGGCGAGAAACACAAAAAGACTAGACAACATGCTTAATGAGACAAATCAACACCGAAAAGGCTCAGGAATTGGGAAAAGTACTCTGATTTACTCATTTCAGTGAGTGTGTGACAAAAGCACAATTGTGTTACAGTGCCCATGTACCTGCATCATAGAGTCGTGGTTTAGCACCAAAAGCGCTTTGCTTAAGCGAGAAAAACATAAAAATGACATATTAGATGAATCAAACTTGAAACTCTTATTTGCTTTTTATCTTCCCATAAATATGAGAGTTTCTCACATTTTGGGGGTCAAATATCACAGCATTTGCAGGAAAAAGCTAAAGAGGGCAGAGAATGAAGAAATTTGCAATGACCATAGGAAGCACTACAATAACATGCTGGATGCCAAAACAATACTGATCAGGACACGGAATTACCTGTATTTGTGCTCTGTTTTGCTCATTTCAGTATTAGTGCCACAAAAGCATAATAGTTCCTCGTTCTCTCTTGAATCTGCATCAAAGAGTCCCAGTAATGAATCAAAACGGCATGTGGGGCGAGAAACACCAAAAAGATTAGACAACATGCTGAATGAGACAAATCAACACCGAAAAGGCTCAGGAAATGGGAAAAGTACTGTGATTTACTCATTTCAGTAAGTGTGTGACAGAAGCACAATTGTGTTACAGTGCCCATGTACCTGCATCATAGAGTCGTGGTTTAGCACCAAAAGCGCTTTGCTTAAGCGAGAAAAACATAAAAATGACATATTAGATGAATCAAACTTGAAACTCTTATCTTCTTTTTATCTTCCCATAAATATGAGAGTTTCTCACGTTTTGGGGGTCAAATATCACAGCATTTGCAGGAAAAAGCTAAAAAGGGCAGAGAATGCAGAAATTTGCAATGACCATAGGAAAAATCTACAATAACATGCTGGATGCCAAAACAGCACAGGAAAGGCTCAGGACACGGAATTACATGTTTTTGTGCTCTGTTTTGCTCATTTCAGTATTAGTGCCACAAAAGCATAATTATTCCTCGTTCTCTCTTGAATCTGCATCAAAGAGTCGCTGTAATGAACCAAAACTCTTTGCAGGGCGAGGAAAACATAAAAATGACATATTAGATGAATCAAACTTGAAACTCTTATTTTCTTTTTATCTTCCCATAAATATGAGAGTTTCTCACGTTTTGGGGGTCAAATATCACAGCATTTGCAGGAAAAAGCTAAAGAGGACAGAGAATGCAGAAATTTGCAATGACCATAGGAAGCACTACAATAACATGCTGGATGCCAAAACAGCACAGAAAAGGCTCAGGACACGGAATTACATGTTTTTGTGCTCTGTTTTGCTCATTTCAGTATTAGTGCCACAAAAGCATAATAGTTCCTAGTTATCTCCTGAATCTGCATCAGAGAGTCGCTGTAATGAACCAAAACGCTTTGCAGGGCGAGAAACACAAAAAGACTAGATAACATGCTGAATGAGACAAATCAACACCGAAAAGGCTCAGGAAATGGGAAAAGTACTCTGATTTACTCATTTCAGTGAGTGTGTGACAAAAGCACAATTGTGTTACAGTTTCCATGTACCTGCATCATAGAGTTGTGGTTTAGCACCAAAAGCGCTTTGCTTAAGCGAGGAAAACATAAAAATGACATATTAGATGAATCAAACTTGAAACTCATATTAGCGTTTTATCTTTCCATAAATATGAAAGTTTCTGAGGTTTTGGGGGTCAAATATCACAGCATTTGCAGAAAAAAGCTAAAGAGGGCAGAGAATGCAGAAATTTGCAATGACCATAGGAAAAATCTACAATAACATGCTGGATGCCAAAACAGCACAGAAAAGGCTC